>NC_071260.1:28061149-28361149 GCF_023375685.1 Ictalurus furcatus
CGATCACCACCTTTTAACACCATTGCACCACTGACGTGTTTGTGTGTGTGTGTGTTAGAGTTTGAGTGAAGAGGGACCCAATCGCATCTGTCTCTCTGTATGTGAATGGCTTTCTGTCCTCAGGATGAACTGACTTACAACTGTCATTCATCTATCACAATGTGAAGGACATTTGACCTCTCGGTTGCGTTGTTGTCTTGGTGTGGATCTGTCCATCTATATGAGCCATGAACCATAGAGTTTTGTCTCTATCGTTGTCTGGTTGTGGGTAAATGCCATCTTACAATATCTTCTCTATTGGTTTGAGACCAATTACACATTGTAGACAAACTGGAGTGAATTATAGAATATTTTCATCAACCAAAATCAACCTTTAAATATGCTTATTAGAAATGGCCCTAACCCTAACCTTACAGAAATATCATCGCAGCTTCACATGTGGATTTGCACGTTTTTTTTTTGTTGTTGTTGTTTTTTTATGCAAATCATAATGTTATGTTTCACAAAATTTTTCAAGTGTAGGGCTTGTTTTTTTTTTTTTTTTAGTATGTAAATCTTTTATTTTCATCTGGTTTATTTTTAGTATATTATTTAAGCATATTTTTGGCATGATGACGTGTTTTTAATCACAATTTTTAAACTGGTGAAATACGCCTTCGCATGTTATTCACACGTGATCACATATGACCCACCTAATCACGTGTGAAAAACATCACGTACGAATCATGTATGAAATGTATGTACGATGCTGAATCAAATGAAAACCTAGAAAGTGCAACATAAATTAGAGAAATCAAAGAATTCTATTCTCTGGTCACTCTTGAAGCACTGGAACACCTGCATTGAACAAAATGGAGATTATTTTCTATGGAAAAATGACTTTTGACCACTTTTGTGACACTTATTTGCAACGAACAATGCATTAAAATATTACTCGTGTATTTCCAAAAGGTTGTCCCTTTCCCTTAGTAAATGTGTGTTGTTTGGCCTAAAATTGTATGCTGAAATTGGAGCCTGATTGGTTCTTCGATTCAATTCAACTTTATTTGTATAGCACGTTTTACAATGGTCATTGTCTCAAAGCAGCTTTACAGAAATATATAAACACAGGATACAGATTTTAAGTGTGTGGATTTATTCCTATTGAGCGAGCCGGTGGCGACTGTGGTGGGGAAAAACTCCATAAGATGATACGAGGAAGAAATCTTGAGAGGAACCAGACTCAGAAGGGAACCCGTCCTCATCTGAGTAACAATGGATAGTGTGAAAGTAAAAGAAAGTTCATTATGGTTTTTACATGAAGTCTATTTGTTGAATTAGTCCACTGTTCATAAAGGAGACCTGAGTGTAAAACTGCATGTGGTAATTGCAGTCTCAAGGCCATAGCAACGACAGTAGTCCCAGCAACCACAGAGAGAATGTCCATGTGGAATTGAGGTCCAAAACCATTTCATGGTACTTCAAGCGGTACCATCCTCAGCAATCTCCAGTTGATGAGAGCTCCATCCAGAGGTAGGGCATCCGGATGGATCAGGCAGGTCGGGAGTGCAGAAAGGGTCAGGATCACTGGCATCTCCATGAAATCATGTGTGGCTCAACAGAAGCATGTTTTATGTTTTATGACACAATAACAATTCCCTGTCACATATTCAATACTCAGATTTTCATCACCCACTGTTTCTTAAAAGAATGTTTCATTAAATGTGATCTCTATCTTGTGAACATAATCTCTCCAGTATAATTAGCTTTTTTATTTTATTTATGGCTCATTTACAGTATATTTTCACATCAGACTTACAGAGAAATGCAAAAACATACGATATATTTTAGTAAGATTACAAGTTAGTAGTAGTAGCAGTTAGGGTAAGACTTTACAATAACATGGCATGAATAACCATGCACTAATACCCGAATTAATACTTATTTGAATATGTTAAGGCGTGTACTAATCATGAACTAATGAAGAGCCAAACTTAACTATGTCTTAAGTACTTATGACTTCATGCGTGAATAACGACCAACTTAAGTACAATCTTATGTTTGTTAGTTAATGTATTAATTAACACGTAGGGGTTAACTAAATCAAACATGCTCTATAAGAAAGGATATGAATTAAGCATGCATAATTTCAAATTGTTTATTTAATTTACCATATGTACTGTAGCTGCTGTTACAAACATGATTGGATGGCGTTGAGATGAAATTACTGGTGTTTATTATTAGTGGTACATTCTACGTTCGATGCGGAGGATAAATGTAAATTATGAAAGTAATCCAGCACCAGACAATGACGTTTGTGTACGTAGCTACATATGGCAAATTATATAAATAATTTGAAATTATGCACATTTAATACTCAAGACTTTCTTACTTAAGACACACGTCGTAGTTAAGGTTAGCTCTTCATTAGTAGGTGATTAGTACATGCCTTAACTCATCATTAGTTCATATTTATATAAGTATTAATTCAGGTATTAGCAGTATTACTCAAGTTACTCAAGTGGTGTTACTTGTTAGTAACCTGTTAGTTACAAGTTAGTAATTATTGATACTTTTTTTTTTCAATTTCCTATCTTTTCATTTAAGTAAACATCCCCATTTGCTGCAAATGATGATCATCGTGATTTTTGACGATGATTGATTTTGAGTCCACAATTACTTATCATCCAACTGATAACATCGCCTTGTTATATCTAACCTCCCTCCAGAATTTCTGAAGATGTTTTGTTTGAAGAGACAACGCTAAAGCATTTTTGATTTATCTCCATTTGTTAAGTGACTTTGACCTTTGGAAATTTAATTTCACAAAATATAAAATGTTTGTTTTGCCTCCAAGAGAACAAATGGCGGCTTGGAGGGCAGGAGAACGCCATTGTTGATGGCGGAGATATTTAATCGCACGGAATTAACAACCGCCATGGTTTTCTTAGATTAGATTAAGGAGCTATTTTTCTATTTCCCAGTGCACTTGATAAGCCGTAGTTAAAAGTATCCATTTGTTCTTTCTATGTAACCGAATAAACAATATGTATATTTACGTATTTTTAGGATGAAATTCAATCAAAATGCACATATTACATTGAGGCCCGGTGAAGGGAGACTGAAATTGAATTTGGCAGGCAGGAATTCAGTTACTGAGTTAAAGACTTTAGAATAAAAAAAGTCTGACTAGCTCTTGGGTTAAAAAATTGCTTATGCTTTGTTTCAATCTGTTCTGGTCATTTCTCTACATGGCGTCAGGTAACATTTTAACATGCTAAAGATACATTGTGCTCTATTAACAACATACATCTTAGATATACTGTATAAGTGTACAAGTATGTTGCTCTGTTTCTTGTGTATGCTTGTGCAAGTCTGTATCCTTGACAAGCTTTAGATATTACTGTCAGGCTTCCATGTTTAGATGGACTAAGAACTATTAATTCCCACTTTGACTATAATAGATGCTTTAATTTATGACCCCCTCCCCCAACCCTCCACCCAGGGCATGGGTCGCCGTCAGCCGGTGCTTTAATAACCGCATTATCCCAGAAGGTCCTTGTGTTGGGATAAATCACACAAGAAGCTCTAGACGGAGATAGATTGGGAGGAGTAATTAGGCAAACCTCCATGCCTCCTTCAATGCCACTCATTTAGCACACACTCTTTATCAGTCTCCGCCTCAGACCAGCACACTGCCCTATGTGTGTGTGTGTGTGTGTGTGTGTGTGTGTGTGTAAGAGAGAGAGAAAGGTTTTAAAATTCCTTCATTATGTCATGGCAGAGACAGATCCTGTACAGCTGGGTGTCACCGGCTCTTGCTCTTCGTGCGACGCCTAGCACAGTTGGAAGGGTCTTAATTGGAAGGAGTCGACTACACACACCCAACACGGAGACGGCCCCTGACGAAAGAAGACATGGGACATGATGCTTGCCCTCTCTTGGCACACCTTTCTCTCTCTCTCTCTCTCTCTCTCTCTCACACACACACACACACACACACACACACACACTTCCTCTGATCTGTGGTCAGCATTAGTGTTGTATGCCCTCTCTGTCCACTTGGCCTTATGTTCACATGTCACTATGTTCGATACAAGTGTCTGAGTGTGTGTCTGTCTCTGCATACCTGAGTTCCACATGTGTGGAAGCTTTTGGCTATTTTCCTGACTGGCCTGAAAAGTCAAGTGCTATATGTATGCTGGATCAAGTTATCTGACTAATATTTTACTCTTTCTTTGTATACAAAATGTTCTTTGCTATAGTGTTATTTGGGAATTTTCCAATATTACTTATTCAGTACTTTTACTGTCTCATAGCTCCATTGTACCTGGTTCCATTCTGAGCTTTGTGTTTTATGTTGGTTTCCTCCTAGTTCACTGGTTTCCAACCATTTCCCAAAAAAAACATGATAGCATGGCTATGCTACTGTAAATTGCTCAAAGGGTGAATGTGTGAAGTGTGTAAAGATAAATGAATTATGTTGAATTCGACAAAAGGTGGTAACTTGTCGTTTGCAACCTCCAACTAGGTAAAAAAAAACAAAGAAAACACCCCCTTAACTCAGAATTCCTACTTGGAAAGTCGTGAAGGTCTCCTCAGCCCCCATGTGATGTGAAATCAACAAGACTGCTCACAGAATGAACAGTAAACAAAGTATCATCTCTTATCTTTAAATGAGTTATACTGTATATACAACTACAAGTATTAGAGTTAAATCAATGAACATACAGACATAACCGCTTGTTAAATCTATAACATTGATGATGTAGTTTTGTGCATTTTGTAGCTTGAACACATGGAAATTGACATAATTCCAAGCTCCCACCTCCGAGGTGAATTGAATGTGGCATTACATTAGGCACTTTACTTATTTGATATTGCTGTTTATTAAATTGAATATATTTCTTATTCGTGTATTGGTGTTTGTTTATTTTTTTGTAAGTGACTCACATGAAGCCATAGGGGCTCCAATAGGAATGTTGGGCAGTCTGACAGGTCTGCCCTATTGCATTTTCCATTTGTATTCTTATAGGTCCACTTGGGGATCCCAATCTACTCAGCACTCTTGGATTTGCCCCTACCATTTCTACTTTACCCCTGTGATGATCCAATCACATTATTCAGTCCTGGGAGAGGATTGCTTTCACATGTTGTACTATCTGGATCGCAACCAAAAAAACTCAAGGTGAAAACAACAATTCTCATGAGCTAGAGCTGATGTGGCGATGGAAAATTCCCTTATTGTTAGAAATGCTGAAAAGTTGTCTGATTATCCTCCTCTACCCGTTTCCCCATTTTTTATTTTTTTTAAATTGATTTGACTCCTGTGTCTGTATGTCTGATTTATCCTTTCTTCTCATCCTTTTCCTATCTTTTACTTCTCCCTCCTGGCTGGCTCACCGAGGTCCTTCTTACAGCGAGATCTCTCCTCCTCCTCTCCCCTTCCTCTCAGAGGGATGAAGGGATAAATGGAGATGAAAGCAAGAAATCAGAAACACTTGATTCATGATGTACCTCTGTCAGGCTGTTAGAAGAGGCCTCTCTTCCCCCACTCCCCCTCACGTCTGTATAATGAAGAGTAACAGTAGCACGCGCACTCGATGACTGTGTCAGAAGGCATCGGGATTGGCTGATTATGGTGTGCTAAATATTGATCGCTGCTTCACATGTGTCAAAATTCCCTCCTACCTTTAATTAGAATTTCCCCATGTGGCATGTACAGAAACTAACCGAATACATTACCCCTGGCAGGAGCGGGAGGCGTCCGCTATATAATTGTGACCGCTTGTCTTTCCTCCTTCCTCCTGAATTTAGAGGACTCATGGCTGTCTGTCTGATGCTTCAGAGTTTCTGTATAATCAGGCTAATTTTCCTTTTATCACAGAATGATCTCTCTCTCTCTGTCCTCTTTCTATTCTCTCCCTCTTTTCCACAGACTATCATTCTCCTGTCATTCTCCCCAGCTCTTGCCTTGTTAAAAAGGAAAGCACAATTCATCTCCCTTTTTCTTTATCCAACCGTTCTTATATTCTTATGTCTTGTCCCTCCCATTTTTAATTTTTCTCCACACTTCTGATCGTTTTCTTTTACCTTTTTGCACTTTTTTAGAACACAAATGTTCTATTTTTCCCACTTTTCCCCCAAATATTTAAATCTAAAAGTTTTCTCAGACCTTTCTTATAATCTATTCATGTTCCTGTTTTCCCCTCTTCTGCTGTTTCCCACTGTTTCCCATTCCCCACTTTTCCAAAAATGTTTAAAAAATTAAATATTTTTGTACTTTCTTTTTAAACTTTTTAATGTTTTCCCAATTTTCCCATTCTTCCCTTTTACCAACTTTTTTTTTTACTTTGTCCTATTTTCCACCACGTTTCGCCCAAATCTTTTGCACCCAAGGTTCTTATTTTTCCTACTTTTTTTCCTACCATTGCTTCCTACCCTACATGTGTTCTAATCCCCCCGTTTCCCAATATTTTAAAGAATACTTTTGTAGCTTTTCTTAATCTTTCAGACTTCTCCTCCTAACATTTTTTCCTAACCTTCCTAACCGTCCTTGTCTATTTTTTTCCCCAATTCTTTTCTTACTGTGTCCAATTTCCCTCACTTTTCACCTAAATATTTCTTACCCAGATTTTACATTTTTCCCCACTCATTTCAGCAATCTTTTTCTGCATCCGCCCTCCACCAATATTCTTACATTAATTTGAAAAAACAAAATCTATCTTTTCTGACATCATTTTTTTCATGATCCCTCTTTTTCCCCATGTAAGTTCCCACTTTAAAGCCATTGATAAAATTTCTCACTCCATTCAATGTTTGCTCTCATTTTCCCATTTTATTCTTTCTTTCATTCTGTTCTTTTACACCATGGATATTTATTTTTATATGCTCCTTTTTTTTCTCTCTCGGTCCAACCTTAGGTGTCTCTCACTGTGGCGCAAGAGAGAGAGAGAGAGAGAGAGAGAGAGAGAGAGATGGAGCAACGGACTGCGCTGGGAGAGGTGGCTCTCTCTATTAGTTTGTTTCATGCAACACTGCTTCAGTCACTGACCTGTACGAGCCATGACAAGGCACGCCAATGCAGCCTCAGCCAATCAGAGACGAGCTGGAAATTAGCACCGCTCTTTGCATTTGGCAAACAGGGGCTAGACGAAGGGTAGGGCTGTGACTATTCCCACACTGTTGCATGGCCATACACATTTTATTGATTTTAGATTTGATTTGTTTCAGAGAGAGAGAGACAGTCCCTTGTGGTGCTAAATAGTTCTCTAAATATTTCAGTATGTTTTCTATGGAATGTATTGAGTTTGACTGAGAAATGGCAATGACCTTACAGTTAAACGTCAATGCACTAGGAACAGGTGAGGAGAGTGTGTTTGTGTATATGTGTTTTGTCAGGACTTTACAAATTAAAGTCTATTTAAATTTTAATTTTCCTATCCAATAACTCAAGTTACATTTACTTCTTTGTTTTTTTTCTTCACTGACATTTACTGGTTATACAGTTTTTGTTCTTTTTTTCCAGTTAGATCTCTCCAGCTTTGGTCTCTAGTCTTTCAGGCCATAAATTCTTGTCAATTATTCAACTATTTTGTACACACTGCTTATGCAGGTGTATTAATCTCCTAAGCTGTCTTTTGAACCTTTATTATACACATATATTTTTTTACATTCCAACATTTAAATTATTTTCTGTTCCTGTTATGAAATAAGGCAACTGGCAAGGACAGACTGGGTGTGTCATGGAAATACGGTATGCTTTAAATCTACTATCTTACAAAAAACTCATCTTATTTTCCTGTTTTTTTAATTATAAATTGTAAAAAATGCAAAATCAGCTTCACCAGATTCACAGCAATCATCCACAGGCTTGCGAAGAGAACATTAGTTATGTATATTGCTGGGGTTCTGTGAACCCTGTACAACTGCCAAGATTGGTGGGAATCACCTGGATCATCGTGTGCTCTCCCACACATATGCCATGACCTTACAAGTGATGACTGATGCAATATATCCAATAAATATCACTAAGCCAACCTTTTCTGGAATCTGAAGGAACCCTGAATATTGTCCAAGGTAATAAAACTACTTTTAGATACATAACTAGCATTCTGTTTCAACAAGATTATATCATAATGTCACCACAATGTCATGAGGAAACTGAACCACCTCAGGACTGACTGCCCAACACACTCACACCACTGGAAGGACAACTTTAACTTTGGCACTGTTGACACTGGAGAACTTGCACTGTGACATCCAGGTATTTCCTGGAACAGCATGCTTCTCAGTAATGCCTATGACAATATCAGAAATATAATGACACTGATAAGTGTCACTGAACCAATAATAAGAATAATTCTAAATATATCTCAAGTACCAGTAAATGTCTGTGCAGAAAAAAACAAAGAAATAAATGTAACTTGAGTTATTGGATAGGAAAATTTAAATTGAAATAAACTTTAATTTGTAAAGTTCTGACAAAACTCATTCTCCTCACTGCACATCTGGAAAGGCACCATCAATGCTGAAAGGTACATACAGGTTTTAGAGCAACATACGCTTCCATCTATTTTCCATCCCATCTTTACTTCTGAGAGACTCTGCCTCTCTAAAACACTCTTTTCATACCCAATCATGTTACTGACCTGCTGCCAATTAACCTAATTAGTTGCAAAATGCTCCTCCAGCTGTTTCTTTTTAGTAACACTTACTTTTCCAGCCTTTTGTTGCCCCCGTCCCAATTTTTTTGAGACGAGTTGCGGCCATCAAATTCAAAATTACCTTATTTTTTTCTCTTAAAATGGTACATTTCCTCAGTTTAAACATGCAATATGTTTTCTATGTTCTATTGTGAATAACATATGGGTTTATGAGATTTGCAAATCATTGCATTCTGTTTTTATTGACATTTTGCCCGGTGTCCCAACTTTTTTGGAATTGGGGTTGTAAACAACAACAATATTAGTCACATTTACGAAATTAAAATGTACAAAATTGAAACGATAACGTCACTGATAGGAGTGTTATAAGAGTGAAGTGACTAAATATAACAAAATTCATACAGTGGATGGAGGTTGTTCAAATTTCAGTAAAAGTACCATGGTTCATACAGTGTGCATGTATATATATATAAAGCTGATCTGAGCTGAGGTTCCCATCTGGCACATTTTTCTCACTGTGTACGCTGCTGTGTTTGGCACAGAGGGCCTTGCCGATTGTGTGCTGTGGTGTTAAGTCTAGATGGACGGGTTTGTTCTCTGTTCTGTATGCGTTAAGTCTGTGTGTGGAGGTGGCAGGTGTTTTATTGCACTGGGTTCGACTGTGGTTTGACATGCGCCTGCTCTTAATCTCTTTCTGAGGTGACAAAGCCCAGTTAAGTCTCCCTCTCTCTGGTGTATACACATACACACACCCCCAGGCCACCCCCCCCCCCCCACACACACACACACATATACTCAGCAAAAAAAGAAACGTCCTCTCACATTCAACTGCTTTTATTTGCTGCAAATTTCTTAACATGTGTAAATATTTGTATTAACATAAAAAGATTCAACAACTGAGACATAAACTGAAGAAGTTTCACAGACATTTGATGAACAGGAATGGAATAATGAGTCCCTGAACAAAAGGGGGGTCAATATTAAAAGTAACAGTCAGTATCTGGTGGTCTCCAGCTGCTTTAAGTACTACAGAGCATCTCATCCTCATGGACTGCACCAGATTGGTCAGTTCTTGCTGTGAGATGTTCCTCCACTCTTCCACCAAGGCATTTACAAGTTCTCGATCACGTCTGGGGGGACACACGCTTACATGTAATTTTCCACTCCAAGGACGATGAGCTGTCCTTCCTGTCTCACTGTAATACTGTCTTAGGCGTTTTACATTACAGACATTGCAGTTTATTACTCTGAACACATCTGCAGTCCTCATGCCTCCCTGCAGCAGGTCTATGGCATGTTCACGCAGGTGAGCAGGAACCCTAGACATCTTTCTTCTGGTGTTTTTCAGAGTCAGTAGAAAGGTCTCTTTAATGTCCTAACTTATTGTATCTGTGACCTTAATTGCCTACCGCCTGTAAACTGTTCGTGTCTTAAGGACTTTTTCACAGGTGCATGTGCAATAATTGTTTATGGTTCATTGAACAAGCATGAAAAACATCGTATAAACCCTTTCCAATAAAGATCTGTAAAGCTTATTTGGATTTTACAAAATTATCTAAAATACAGTCTCCTGAAAAAGGGACATTTGTCTTTTTGCTGAGTATACATACATACATAAATATACACACACAAACACACATACACACCTTCTGTTTGTCAGATGGCAATTCATCAAGCTTCAGAACAGAGCGGATGTTACACTTGTAGCTGCAGTGTTAACTTCTTATTTTAATTACAGTTGCTATTTCTTCATCAGAACATTCTCAGATAAGAAAGGGTGCTTAACGTTTCTTAGCATACACTTCTCAGGTAAACATACCTGTTTAATTTTGTAAATATATTCATTGGGCCTCATTTCTCAAGCTGGATATGAACAAATTTAATTGAAATTTTGTAGGAACATTTAAACATAAAATGTGATATTCATGAAAATCCTGTTAGTGGAAATGTGAATAACATTTGTACCCAGAGCTCCTGAGATGTGTAAATTGGGGTTCAATGAGACTAATTAATGTGAGCTGCAGTTGATTGGCTTCAAATCATATAATTTGTGATGGGTTTTATACAATTTTTAAGCTTAAAGCGTTTATAGTGTTTAAATCACTTGTGTATTTCAATTCTACACACAAGTTTGTAAAAACAAAGTCATTTAATATTAATGTCATTACTATTAACATGAATTCAGTACATTAACAATGTTAATACATATAAATGTATAGGGAAAAATAATTAAAGAAAGCAAGCCAAAACAATAATAATTTAGGGCAAATAAGACCTTTTAATTTTCATTTCACTTAATTCACACCTGATTAACCTTTTCTGTAATTTCTAGACCTTTCGATTGCTGATATGTTTATAAATAACATTACAGAATTTATTGATGTATATGTGAGTCAAACTAACTTCCACATCTGCCTCTGAGAGATTCCTTTTCTTTCACTGTTTTGTCCTCCCTTTGCATGTTTGGGTCTCTGAACAAACAGTGATGTACACACACTTTGCATTGTGCTGGCATTTTGTCAGAATCGCTTTATTCACTCACTGTAAAAAAACGGATAGTTCATTTAACTCAAAAATTTGAGGAAATGAATTACCTCAGAATTTTTTAAGTTGATAAATCAATTTCTTTAAGCCAAATACACTTAAATATAACATGTTTGAGTTATTTTTTGTTATATTTAAGTGTATTTGGCTTAAAGAAATTGATTTATCAACTTAAAAATTTTGAGGTAATTCATTTCCTCAAATTTTTTGAGTTAAATGAACTTATCCGGTTTTACAGTGTATATGAAAACATTAATGAAGGAATTTACCCCCCCCCCCCCCAAAAATAATAATAATAATAATAATTAATGGTATAATAAACAATAAACAGCATAATCATTAACAGTTATTCACACCCTTACTGTTCATTGTTAAATTCAATGGTTCCACAATATACTGTATTTTATTTTCATGTTTTGGTTGCAGTATTTTATAATATATTTTCATCTATTTGCATTTGAGTTTTATGAGTTTTATTATGCAACAAAATAGATGTTGGTGTAATTTTGTATGTCCTTGACTACTAGAGATCAGACGATTTGTGTAGTGGGTCAATCAGAGTACATCAGTAACAGGTAACAATCAGTAACAAGGTCACTGGTGTCTGGTGCTTTGTAAATATATGATAGGTGTCTACTGAGTGAAAAATTAACAGAATATTTAATTTCTGAAGCCTTTTTGGGTTTTTTTTTTATTGAAAATATATCTAATTGCCTAATTTTCTTGCACTGTTCTGTTCTAAATTCACAGACACACAGCAAATAAATAACTCTGCTATCTCTGCTTCAGCTTAATATACAACATAAGCAGAAAATGAAAGCTATTTCGCTTTGTTTTCTCCAGTTGTTTCTACCTGAAACTGTCTCAGAGTTATTCATAAGAATATGATGTGACATGATTTAGAAGCAGGGACGGGTCTGTCAATTCCATATTAATTCATATAGTAATTACCAGTTAATTTCTTAATTACCAATCAGGTAATGGCTTTACCACCTCACAGGGGCCTCCACGGCCCCTGTATCGATCCTGAGCACAGGTTACTGTCTATATGGAATTTCAGTGTGCTCTCTCTGTTCATGTGGGTTTCCTCTTTGACTTCTCTCACATCCCAAAACATCTTCATAGATACAATACATAGGTGAATGTAAGTTGAATGTAAATATATATATATATATATATATATATATATATATATATATATATATATATAAATATTTAGGGAATATTTTCTCAAAGCACTGTAAAGAGGACGGTTCGAGTGGCCAAAAAATCTCCAAGGATCACAGCTGGAGAATTGCAGAAGTTAGTTGTGTCTTGGGATCAGAAAGACTCCAAAACTACAATCTGAAGTCACCTACATCACCACAAGTTGTTTGTAAGGGTTTCAAGAAAAAAGCATCTTCTCTCATCCAAAAACAATCTCAAGCATCTTCAGTTTTGCCAGACACTACTGGACCTTCAAATGGGATCAGGTTCTATGGTCAGATGAAACCAAAATAGAGCTTTTTGGCAATAAACACCAGAGGTTTTTTTGGCGCACACAGAGAGGTAGCCATATGGAAAAGTACCTCATGCCCGGTTAAATATGGTGAGGGCGCTTTAATGTTTTGGGGCTGTTTTTCTGCCAGAGGACCTGGACATTTTGTTAGGATACTTGGCATCATGGACTCTATCAAATATCAACCAATATTAAATGAAAACCTGACTGCCTCTGCCAGAAAGATTAAAATGGGCCATGGTTGGATCTTCCAGCAGGACAATGATCCAAAACATACATCAAAATCGACACAAAAATGGTTTATTGACCACAAAATCAAGGTCCTGCGATGTCCATCCCCGTCCCCTGACCTGAACCCCATAGAAAACCTGTGGGGTGAACTGAAGAGGAGAGTCCACCAGCGTGGACCTCAAAATTTGAAGGATGTGGAGAGATTCTGTATGGAGGAATGGTCTCAGATCCCTTGCCATGTATTCTCCAACCTCATCAGGCATTATAGGAGAAGACTCCGAGCTGTTATCTTGGCAAAGGGAGGAAGCACAAAGTACTGACTAAAAGCGTGGCAATAATTGTTGCACACCTATATATAACAAAGATATATTTTGATAAACCTGTGTTTTGTTTGTAATTGTCTGATATCCATGAGAACAGAGTATTTAGTGAATACGGTGCCGGTGGAGGGCACCGTATATATATATATATATATATATATATATATATATATATATATATATATATATATATACATACATACACACACACACATATATATAGATAGATATATATATATATATATATATATATATATATATATATATATACACATATATACATATATACTCAGAGCATCAAATGCAAATAAATTCTATGAAATATAAAATAATATAAATAATAATCCATCTTTCTCTATCAGAAGTCCTTTAGGAGTACACATGAGAGGTAATAAGGCTACTGGCACCGTGCTGACTTAAAACTCATTTGATGGATAGGACTGTAGCCCCGGTGGGATAGCTTACATTAAACCACACTCTTTTACTCTCTAATCCCAACTTGATTTGATTCTCATTTGAGCAAAGCTACTGAGAAACTCTGCAGCTCTGGCGGGATCTGATCTCTCTGCATAGAGACAGTTTAGCTTGTCGTTCTCAGTTCACGAGCGTCCACTGTGCATCATTTCTCTCCTGTTTTTCCTGTTTTATTGTCTGGAGAGGAAGGAGGGGCTCGGGGCTTTGTGGTGCTCATTGTAATTGGTTTTCTGCTTGAACTTTCAACATCAGGCATGTCAAAGCAGAGAAATATTCCCCCTACCCCCTCTCGCCGGAGTCACTGACACACACGTCTGTGCTTTGTCGGATAAAGAAAGGAAAGGTTGAAGAAAAATAAGAGCAAGCAGGTATGGGTTTTGACAGATCAGTGCTGTTATCATTTTGCGAATAAATGAATAATTCTTTATTGTTTATTAATTTCATAGAAAGTCATTCAGTATTTTATTAATTTAATTTAGACAATTCAGAATAAAATACAAAATAAAAAAATATGGAAAGAAAATCAAAATACAAATAATAGAAATGATAGATAATAGTGAGTGATTTGCTTATTTATTCATTTATTATATACATTTCAAAATTGAGCAATACTATGATATATATTTACACAGTGTTTACATCAAACTGAAATAAAGCAAGTTTTGTTTTAAACCCTGTTTGGCTCCCAGCAGAAACACAAAACATAAATCCTGCCCAATTTACTCCACAGAGATGCATTATTACTGCATGGGTGTGTTCATAGAGAGAGAGACAGTGAGACCAGGCTAGAGGCAAAGAGATAGACTGAGAGAGAAGGATGGAGAGAGAGAGAGAGAGAGAGAGAGAGAGAGAGAGAGAGGCACATTGGATAAATGAGAAGAAGTGCATGCTGATGCTGAGTGAAAGGGATCTTGATCACAGAGACATTTTGAATCATGGGTCATGAGTGTGTGATGTGAAAAAGAGGAAGATAAATCATGTGTGTGTGGTGTTTAACCTGATGAGTATAATGTTCCCTAGTTTCAAGTATATCATGTATTTTTCTTATTAATTGCAAGGGGTGTGTGTGTGTGTGTGTGTGTGTGTGTGTGTGTGTGTGTGTGTGTGTGTGAAAGCACTTCACCTCACAGCTCCTAATGTACCATTTAAAAATTGCAAAAGTAATGGCCACTCAGGACTATTTTCATCTCTCTCTCTCTCTCTCTCTCTCTCTCTCTCTCTCTCTCACACACACACACACTCTCTCTCTCTCTCTCTCTCTCTCTCTCTCTCTCTCTCACTCTCTCTCTCTTTATAAGCATTCTATATTTCAGTTGGATGAAAAGACCCACTTTAGTTTTTTTAGGGAAATAGACTAAGGTTACATATTCTTTCCCCCTTGCAAAACAAGTGTAATTAATTTTAAATGAACAGCTGGACTTTTATTGTGGGGGACTGGGGGCGGCATGTCCACTATGTTAAAGTGTCCCATGTGAATATTAGCACTTAAATTTTAAACATTAAATTCAGCAATTTGTTTGTGTATTAAAAAATAGATCATGTTTGCCCAGTAGGTTATTTGTGGTTTACAGTGTTCCAGTATTATAGTAGTTAATAGCAAAGAGACGTAATGCATTAAATTCTTTAATCTATTATTAAAGCAACAGTATACATGTGAATGCGCACATTTTCCAACTGTGAAATTAAAGACTAAAAAAAAAGTTATCCAATACCAAATGGGCCTGTGTGAAAATGTGTTTGCACCCATAGTTACTAACTTCCTAATCTATAAAACTGCATTTATGATGGGGTTCAACTGGACTAGACACAACCAGGCCTGATTACTGCCAGCCCTGTTCAATCAAATAAACACTTAAATGGAACTTTTTCAATAGCATGAAGTTGGTTAAAATGTCTTACCCAGTAATACACTATGCCAACATTCAGTGCGTTTACATGGACAACAATAATCCACTCTTAACCCGATTAAGACCATACTTTGATTAAGAAACTACCATGTAAACAGCAATTTTTAATTATCTTAATCTAATTAAGGTCATACTCGAAGTAAGCAATAGTCGAATTAAGACATGTGGAGTACTCCTGTTTTAGTCGCATTATGGACGTGTATTACAGACATGTAAACACCTTAATCACATTATGAACGTCATGTGAGAGTTTTCACCGCATTTTGTGACAGGACACGATCACACTCGGCAGTTTTACGTTTTACGGCGAACAAGAGAGTTCGGCTGCATCCCAAACCGCCTACTTGCCTACTATAGGCCTGTAGTGGGGAAAAGTGCATGTATCTCGGCTACTATATAGATGGTAAGTACGCGGTTTGGGACGCAGCCCACGGCTTCAAGCAGTTGTCTATTAGCACATACAGCATGACAAATAATTAACTGCACTTAAAGCGTTCATAAAATTTTTTTATAAAAACACCCAAAACTGTATACGGTACCATAACGAAGACGAACTGTATGTTGATACGTGAAATTCTGGAGGGAACGTCGGACAGCGTGGCGCGGTGACGTAATGACATGGGCTGTTAATCTAATTATGCTCAAAACATGTAAAACGGGAACATGACAGGAGTATTCTAAAAGCGACTCATGTAAACACCTTAATCACATTATTATCTTACTCAGAGTAAGGTCAATAATTAGATTACTGCTGTCCATGTAAACGTAGTCATTGAAAGAAATTCCATGAATGAAGAGAGGTCCCCCCGGGTCCACCCCGCGGCCTGCTCCTTCGCCATATGGAAGTGGACCTTCGCCGGGAGAGGAGATGTCCGGACAGCAGCCCCGCCTATGGAACACCCCAAGACAAGCCCATGCCCACCGAGTCAGACCTGCCAACGCCACAGTGGACCACCAAATAGTGGGTGGCTGGATGTGCGCTCATGATGCCCCTATGATCGCCATCAGGGTGAACAGCAAGCCAGTCTCGGCGGCCCTCCTAGACTCCGGGAGCACTGTGACCCTGGTGCAACCCACGATACTAGGCCGAGACCCTCAGGGAACCGGAACATGCCCAGTTTTCAGTGTCCATGGATACATCCGGGAAGTTCCTACTGCTGAAGTCGGGGTTTCGACCTCTGCTGGAAACTGGCCACTCCTCCTCAGGCTCATCCTAGAGCTCCCTGTCCCGTTACTTCTCAGGCGAGACTGGCCAGGGTACCCCACAACTGCCCTCCCTCCAACTTTCAAGGAAACTTTGGGTGAAACTTTGGGTGCGAGCAGAAGGAGGACGACCGCCTAAAAGACTGTTGGGGTCAGGTGGGAGATAGAGGGGATTAACCAGAATCCTGAGCAGACTGCTTGCCACCTATTTTCTAGTGAAGAAGGGGTTGCTGTACTTTTGGACAGAATGCCGGGTTCAGGTCCTAGACCTCCTTGTCGTCCCACACTCCAAGATCCTTTCATGTCAAAGCTAATGGTTGATCTGTGCCAGCTGTTGCAGGTAAAGCACCCGAGGGCATGTATCTATCAGTCCCATGCCCACTGCAGGAACTGGGACCTTCTACTGCCTTACATGCTCTTTGCCATCCGAGAGGGTCCCCAAGCATCCATGGGCTTCACCCCCTTCAAGCTTCTCTTCAGACAGCACCCTGGAGGACTGGTGGATGCGGCCCGTGAGACATGGAAAGAACAGCTCTCTCTGTTTCACTCCCTGGGTAAGTACATCCAGGACATGCAGGAATGGATTGATTGGTGACACCTATCATCTGGGAGCATATGGTGGCAGCACAGCGAGACCACCAAAGGGCTTACAACCAACCAGCCCAGCCCAGAGAGTTCCAGCCAGGCAACCAAGTACTCCTCCTACTCTCAAACGCCTCCTGCAAGTTCCTGGCTTGAGCGTGTGAGCCCAGTAAACTACTGGCTGCAACAGCCTGGTAAGCATGCAGACACCCAACTGTACCATATCAATCTTAAAAAATTGGTCGATCCCAACCCAGTGGTGTCTGCCTTTGCTACTCTCCCCACAGATCTCCACAAGAGTACCTTGGTCCTCTGGGGTGATGACCTCACCCCACGCAATGCCAAGAGCTGACAGACCTGGTGGACCAGTTTGCTGATATCTTTGCATCCTCCCCAGGTCTGACACATCTGGTCCACCATGAGATCAAAACCCCAAAGGGAGTGGTAAGACAGTGACCCTATGGTATTCCGGAGGCTCGCCATCAGGCTATTGAGGAGGAGGTCATCGAGATGTTCCGCAACAGCATCATCAAGGAGTCCACCAGCACCTGGTCCAGCCCCATCACTGTGGTGCCAAAGCCCGAAGGCAGTATGAGACTCTGCAACAACTTCCGGAAGCTGAACCATGTCTCCGATTTCGACAGCTACCCCCTGCCCCAAGTGGACAAGTCGAGTGGCTAGGGAGAGCCCGATTTATCTCCAGCCTTGACCTGACCAAGAGATACTGGGGGTGCAAGTGGCCATGGCTCCAAAGGCTAAACCCAAATGCCGGGTACCGCCAGTACGAGGTACTGAGAAAGTGCCATGTGGGGCTGACCAAGGCGCAGTACCTTGCATTGGCTGGGGCCTACTGAAGCCACAGGAAAAGAAGATAGATGTAGGAAAATATTACCCCGACCCACCTCAAAGAAACAGGTATGTGCCTTTTTGGGGTTGGCAGGATACTATTTGATGTTTGTGCCTAATTTCTCCTCTCTAACATCACCCTCTCAGACCTCACTAGGCAAGGCCAGCTGAACTGGGTGTGTTCGACCAAGGAGATGGAGCGGGCATTCCAAACCCTCAAGCAGGCACTCACCAGCTCCCCCATCCTGCAGAATCCTGACTTTGACCTGCTCTTCACGGTCCACACTGACACCTCTAGGAGCCTCAGGGCTAGGAGCCGTCCTGTCTAAGACCTTCAGCAGAGAAGAGCACCTAGTCCTATATGTGACTTGAAAGCTAACCCCCACCGAGTTGAAGTATGCAGCTGTGGAGAGGAAGCCCTGGTAGTAAAATGGGCCATAGAAGACCTATGGTATTACCTGGCAGGTAGTCACTTCACCTTTGTGACCAGACACGCTCCTTTGCAATGGATGGCCAGAGTAAAGGACACCAACACCAGGGTAACCAGGTGGTTTCTCTATCATTACAGGACTTCTTTTTCCGGTGCAGCACCGAGCAGGGGCCTACCATGGAAATACTGATGGCCTCTCATGCAGACATGCCTTATTGGCCCAGTGTGCGCCAGCAGTAGGCTTGGGGCTGAGGGGTGGGGGGTACTGTGATGCCGAGCATGCAGTCCACATGCACAAAAGCCAACACGCTCCTCCTATGACTGCTGCCCGAGTGCTGAACAAACAGCTCCGCTTCAGCACCCCACATGTTGTGGACAGCTTGGAAGCATATGGCTGCATGGCGGGGCAGCAGAAGAACACACAGCTGGCAGCCAATGAGTGGAGTGGTGGCTCCTCACCCTCCTGCAGATGACAGGGCCACAACAAAGGGCCACAACAGCACAGAGAGGTGAGAAACATCTCTGGTAATGGTAATACTGACTCTAGTGTCTTTATGCCTTCTAGAACCAGACGCAGAAGACAACAGTACCAAAGACGACTCTCCCTAGCAACACTGCACCCTTGGCCGATACCCGCTGCCAGCGCCACACTCCCTGGGTCCCACCTTGAGCCTGCTCCAGTCCGCTTGCTGCTCCCCACTATGGGAAGACAGCGCCACACACAGACTACACTAAAATTTCTCATGCCCTCACCTTCCCCCTTCCACCATTTTTTTTTAAATGTTCTTGACTCCTGCCTCCTAAGTGTCTGTTTTCCGCCTGATGCAGCCTTGAGTTACCATACAGAAATAGTCATCATTTCCATAATTAACTTACTCATAATTACCTCTGTCTATTGCAGTCTAACTTTCATATACAATATCTTCCTGTATTTTCAGCTCACAGTTTGTGTGTGTGTGTGTGTGTGTGTGTGTGTGTGTTAATGAATTGCATGGTGCATTGTTGCTGACCACTCCTAAAATGATAATGTGACAACATCCATCAGGAATCAATGGCAAGCAACAGGGTGAGCCAGGGCTGGCGATGCTGTCATTATGGAGTAAATATTTATGAGTGGCACTGACTGATTCCTTTGGCTAAGTCAATCTCTTTCCAGGGGAGATGGTGAAATGATCAGCTCCGTGCTCTGGAGCTGTCCCTCCTGCTAATGGCCATCAGAGCAAGACACGGAGGTTTGATTTCCACATGCAGCGCCATCATTCACAGCCTGTCGCTCCTGTTCATTCTCCATACATGGCTGCTGGATTGATCGCCTGTTTAGTGCTATGAAAGACTAGAGTTGAATAAAGCGACAGAAGAGGTGTGTGCATGTGTGTGTGCATGTGTGTGTGCGTGTGTGTGTGTGTGTGTGTGTGTGTGTGTGTGTGTGTGTGGGTATTGGTGTGTGTGTTTGGGGAGAGGTTTCTGTATTGTAGGAAAATTTCCTTATTACAAGGAATTCCATTGAATGTTGTTTAGTGGTGACTTCAGAAAACATCTTATGTTTTTGAAGTGATCTATGCCTACAGTATTCAGTCAAATCAGTAACACTTCAGGATACATATCATATATGACATTAATTCATAGACAATAATTGCATATAAGTTTTGAATACAGTGGCCATTAACAACTTTATTTACTGTTTATATGCTCTTTTTTTTTTTTTTTTAACTTCTCCTTAATAGCTACTCCTCCCAGAAGAGTAATAATTAAATAATATAACGATTTAACAGTGTAAATGAGTTCTCAATATACTGCCCAAAACCCCCCAAAAAAGAATACACCCGTACATATTCTGGTGTTTACACTATTTGGTTAGAGTAAGAATCAAAGTAATTTACGTTAAAAATGCTTAACAGGTTCTCAGTATTAAAGGGGACATTACCAAGAAATAAAACAAAACAAGAATCGAAAATGTAAAATTCTACCCGCTGTAGCCTCAGATTCCTGTTCCTAGCTGATAGGAGTGGAATCCAATGTGGTCTTCTGCAGTTCATCTTAAGCCTATTCATCTTAAGGTTTTACTTGTTTTGCATTCTGAGATGCTTTTCTGCGCACCACATGTGTAAAGAGTGGTTATTTGAGTTATCATATATTGAGTTCTTCCTGTCAGCTCAAACCAGTCTGGACATTTTCTTCTGACTTCTCTCATCATCTAGGTGTTTCCCCCCATGTAACTGGATGTTTTGGGGGGTTTTTTTGTGCTTCACACCATTCTGTATCAACTATTGTGAGCTGTGTGTGTTTCTGAAATACTCAAACCAGCTGTCTGGCACCAACAACCATGCCACAGTCAAGGTTAATCTGATCGCACTGTTTCCCCCATTCTGCTGTTTGATGTGAGCATTAACTGAATCTCTTGATCTGTTACTGCATGATTTTCTGCATTGTGCTGCGGCCACTCGATTAGCTGACTGGATAATTGCATAAATGAGCAGTGTTCCTAATAAATTTGTGATGACATTTTTTGTTGAAATGATCTAATTTTAAATAAAATCTAACCAAGCAATAGGTTTAAGTGAATGGAGAAATGTTTATTATTAAATGCTTAGTAATTCTAGAAATGTTAGAAATTGCTTAATTTTATATTCAACAATCTAAATCTAATCTAATCTAATCTAATATGAGGCCAAAATCTTTACTCACTCTAATTAGCCACTTTTGGTACACCATATATTTGTTTTAAAATCAATATTAACCCTGTCTTTGGGTCTTTAAGGCTTTATTCATTCATAACAACTTTGAAAGGTTTTTTTTTTTGTTTGTTTGTTTGTTTTTTGCAAATCTCAAAAATCATTTTGAAACCATGTCATTATTTATCTCGGAGTTTTATACTAATGTTTAGACACAGTATAACATAGACCAGGTCTGAAACCAGCACAGTTTCCCAACCCTTGTCCTGGAGAACCCCCTGTCCTGCACATTTTAGTGTTTTTCGTGCTCCCAATACACACGATTAAATTAATCAGCAACTAACAATACTTCCTGAATTGAAATGAGCATGTTATAGCAGGAAAACACAAAAACATGTATGTATGACCTGGAGTACTATAGGACCAGGGTCGACCCTAAAGGAATGCCATATTCTTTCTTTTGTTCAGCAAACCCAGAAATATTAAGAAAACTCCTGATTGATGCATAGATGTTTCAGAGATTTTCTAAAGATGTTCAGTACCATTTAATTTGGATAGTCCAATGTAGATCAAGAAGCAGCCTGTTATCTGATTCTAGCAACATATAATATTAGTCATCATAAAAATTGGCTTATGATTAGCATATTTGATTCGCACTTCCGGGGTTGGGGGTTCGAGTCCTGCCTCAAGGCCCCCTGTGACCCTGTGTAGGATGAGCGGTACAGAAAATGGATGAATGGATGGATGAATGGATGGATGGATAAAGTGCATCAAAAGACTCCACATGGATCGATTGAAATTGTTACAATAAGCATAATCAACAACCATAAACTGGACCATCTGAAACAACTGAAAGCAAAAGGGATGAGTTAATAGACTCTAGAATGTGTATAGATTATCTGCTAAACATTAACAACAATAAACTGTAGATATATTGTTTAGAGTTAGATGATAGTTTGGTTGATAGCAGTCACCTCTCAAGCTTTTGCAATATTAATAAAGTGATACAGATTTTTCTTTAGCAGAATTCTGTATATCAGTTTGTACACCATACAGTGTTGATGTTTGATTTCAATTACTTTTTCCTTACATTTTTGCATGTGTAGCCTAATTGCACTGAATATCTAATATTAGGGAATGCCAATTGTTTTCACTTCTTTTTTTTTTTTTTTAACAGAAAATAAATATCAGTACCTTACATAAAACTGTTATGTAAGAAAATGTGGACGTGTTCTCCTCCTTCGTCACAAGAACAGTGCAGTTGAACCCTTCTTCTGATTGCATCGCACATTTTCTGCTGAATTGGGCCACTTTAACAAGTTCTGGGCGACACTCTGGTGTGACCCCTCTGGTGACCCCTACTTACTCAGAGGGCACAGTAAGTTCCACAGAGTATTGCTGTACCATTTAATGACAGTGCTTTAGACCTCTTAGTACTAAAACTAGGCCTCTTGGGCTCTCTGCTGGCTCTTAAAGTGGCCTACTGCATTATAATTTCGTAGCTCTCTGGCTACCTGTCTATGCACTTAAGAAAGAGCGGCCGTGGGATCTGCTTTGGTGCTGCATGCAGGGCTGAGCATGTGTTATTTCTGTGTCTCCGGTGTCATCTTTCTCTTTATCTGCACAAGCAGGCAAGGAAAGGGAGCATGAGAGCACATGATATTTCCTCATTTCCCTCCACAATCTGTCAGTGTGGATGAAGGCAGTGTAAAAAGGTTATGTCTCCTTATTTTAAACTTCTAAAAGCTTGACTGAAAATCCCTTAACATGTGTAATTCTCACAAGTCTACATGTCCTCTTATTTTTCACCCCCATTGTGCACAGATTAGGCTTTCACCAACCAAACCGATTACTTCAGTCAACACAGAGTGAAAGCACCCCCCCCACACACACACACTCACACACAGATCTGCTAAATGTCAGCAAAGCGCTTTTGAGCGCAATCTTAATTTGACTTGGAATTAGTCTCGTTTCTCTTTTTTTGTGCCAATGATCTAATTATTCAGACAGGTCTGTGCTTTGTGAGAACATAACATGAAGAGAAGCCCATGACATTGCTGAGGGAAAAAAAAAATTGAGATACATAGAAAGAGGGGAAGGAAAGAATGTTGTGCTGGATCCCAAATGATTCAATGCTCACTATGTAGGTGTATAGTTTCTGCACCTTACTGTATATAAGTCCTGTATGGAACCAATGCATGATTGCACACTCGCAGTAAGGGTACTAAACTGTACTATTCCTTGTTGCTGTTCTTCTATGCTCAAGCGCACACCGTTTCGACCTTTAGCGTATGTATTTTTACTTATAAATGTGCTTATGGTGTACCTTTAAAGCTTTAATCTAAAAGGTGACTGTGGTCCAATTATGTATCAAAAGATAAGGGTACCACCCCAGTGACATCTGAGAGTGAATAGTAGGATATCAGCTCTGGGATAATCTGATAAAAAATAAATACACATATTTTTTAAAAAAAAAACAGGAAGTGACTTAGCACTTAAAACACTTAAACATGTGTACCTAGATGTTAAGTGACAATGTGACTGGACATACATCCATCCCTTCATTTTCTGTACCGCTTATCCTACACAGGGTCACCTGAGGCCTGGAGCCAATCCCAGGGGACTTGGGGCACAAGGTATGGGATGCCCTGGATGGGATGTCAACCCATCATAGGTGACTGGACATTAATAAGTATAATAAGATGTAAACCCAGTTTAATGCATATTGATGAATAAATTAAATGAATGTCTCTCTAGCATGTGTACTATAGAAATTCAAGTCAGTGCTCCCAGAGAGTCCAGAAATCATTTTGCGTCATTCTCACCTTGTCTGGCAAACAACAATTCCTAATTAATGCATTCATTCATCTTCAAGAAACATTTTATCCTGGTCATGATGGCGGTGGATCCAGAGCCTATCACAGGAACACTGTGCGCGAGCCGGAATGTTAAGCCAGTCCATCACGTGGTACCATGCACACACACACAGTCACACACTCATTCACAACTAGGGGCAATTTAGAGACACCAGTCCAGCTACAGGCATGTAGGAAACCTATAGGTGAAGCCCCGAGCTCAGGGTGGAGCTGTGTGGCATTAACACTCCCCGCTGCGCCATCGTGCGCCACCTGATTTCAGTAATTAATGAATGTTTTCAGGAATAATGATAATGCAGGGGTGGGGGTGAGGCGGGGGGGGGGGGTCACAATTGTTAAAATTACATGGACATTCTTGAATTCACACTGTAAATCCGTGCCTCGGTGCTTTTTTTTAAGGGACAGATTTTTTTTTTTTTTTATTTACTCAACACAGAGTAAACTCAAGACTAAGGCTGTGGAGTTTCCTAAAGCGCAATACTATCTTGAGTTATTATTTTTAGTTATTCAGACGGTTTTTTAATGCCAGGTCTTGATTGTGTTAGAAGAACACTTTTGTCACGGATGAATATTACAGATTAATATCAGTATAATAGTACAAAACTAAGAAGGAGAATCTAATTTAAACCGACTGCCGTGCCACTGAGATCTTTGCTTTAAGTCTCGCTTCTGAGATTTTAATTAATTATTCGGAGATGGGAAATCTCCGACACACAAGCAACAATAATGTGGCGTTAAAGATGTCAGACAAAAGGTTTATCTCGGTGTAAGGTTACAGACAACAAGCAATCAACATGTTTTAGCTATGTTCAATAGAATTGATGTCGGTTATGTGAAAAATATTTTAAAATCCCATTTTAATAACGAATATCCTAATGATAGTAAAATAAAAATAAAAACAAAAAATGCACGTCTGTCCCCGACACACAGAAATGACTCATATGTATGCATTTTTTTGTGCTTCAAATGAAAGATGAATTACATTTTGCTTCCTGGATAATAACAGACATGTTTGTGGATTTAATAGTAATAATAATAAGTAATGACTATATGGATCTGTACAGTCATTTCTAAGCATCGGGAGCAACTGGACCAACAATCTCATTTTTAAAAGATTTTTAAAGAAATAATGCATTATTACAAAAATGCAGAATGGTACACAGTAAAGGCTGTAAGAGGAATCTTTAGCTGAGCTCCAGATTTAATTGAACAGCCACAATGTAATGTTTGGGAAATGGGAATTCTGGAAGATGGGAAGCTCATGAGTTGTAGGCAATTGAAACCCGCGACTGAATTATTTGCAGGCTATTTTAACATTTGAAGATAAATGTAGTGGGTTGTTTCGCTTGCACTGTCACATTTACACCATCAAAGGTTCAGATCTTTCGTTTTTATTTCCGTGAAATTTACCTTATATTTGCAGTTTCTGTTTTATATTGGGGGAAATCTCAAATCTCTTCTGGAGGTATATTTAATATACATTTATTCCTGAATATTATTGTGGTTAAATGTCACTAAAGATGGACTGTTTAAAACATTGCACAGCAATTTTTTTTTTATTATTATTTTTTTTTTTACAAGGCTTCAAAATGCTGCATGTCCTCTTTATCATGCCGGAGTATAATTTTTTTTAATTAAATGTTTTTCTCGTTTTTATTAAAAAGATGTCAGCTGAAAGTCATTAACCTCGTTTGTCCAAGCTATAATAGAACTATCACTGAACTTTTCTTTCTAGCTCTTACCTATTTTTAACTTCACTGTTATCTATGACTTTTAGGCGAATATTCCCAAGAAATCCGTGGATAAATGAAAACCACTACTGTAATTTAATTGACGGGAGTTTTATTGATTATTATGCTTTACACTGTCGAGTTTAATTTTACTGTCTGATTTCACTAGGAGAAAAAAAAACAAAAAACAAACTAAACTGATTAAAAATGATTAATGTGATTCGGACGGAGAATCGGAACTTGAAATAACTTCATAAAGTTTTGGTTTGTGTTGGTGAATTAGTGAACACTTTAAATAAAACAAAATGAAGTCTGTCTTCTAGCCTATATAAGGCGACTTCTTTTTAACAATCACGTGAAATGTTCTCTATAATCCAAAACAACATTATTCTGGTAATAAGAGCTCTGCCATTAATGACTAATTGCAGTTAGGTTCTGATTAAACGACTATAAAAACGAATGATATCTAAATGTCAGAAAATAATTTCATTTCATTAAAGATCAGCCTCGGCTATTCGTGTTGCACTGATCCACGATGACATTCATGTCCGTTTGTTTATATAACTGTCCAGTGATCTGATTTGTTTAAGGTTAACTTGATCACTGTACTCCTAATATATGAAAACCTTTTTTTTTTTTTTTTTTTTTAAATAACTGTATTTAAGCATGAATAATCGCTGTTTATTCTTCTAAGCCCTTGAGAAAAACTGTGCCTGGAGAACGAAAAGAAATGTTTAAAAGTTTTATTTGTAAACATTAAATATTCCTTTCCGCGTTGAGTTTTATTCGGATTGGGATTGAAATTACACCATAGAAAAGGGCAGTGATGCTCCGCACACACCTATATGAATATATATATATAATATATATATATGTATATATGTACATATACATATGACGCAACTGTTCAGATGGGAAACGAAATCATAGTCGTATTTGACATAAAAACAAGGACAATGTGAATGTTTCTGAAATCATCCAAACTACACCATGCTTCTAAGCTCTTGGCAACATAAATCATAAATATATAAACATTTATATTAAACAGCAACAATACATACAACACATACAAACAAGGAATGGCTGACAGTCTTACAAACACTATGGGTCCTTTCTGATTTTTTTTTTTCTTTACCTATATACAGATTAAATATTCTTTTTTTTTTCCTTCTCCTCCTCCACATGTTCTATACATAAAAGTTGTCCAAGTACTACGAATTTTCTGTCTCTTTCTCTCTCTTTTTTTCTTTTTTTCATTTTTTTTTTTTAAATAAAATCTAGCAGACTACATAGTGTCCGTAATAATAATATTAATAATCATGTTTTATATAGACAGCATCACCTCGATAGCAAGTGCCTATAGTCCTCTACAACATGCGTGGCTTCCTCTCTGATTCTGACAGAAATAGACAGGCACAAGTTATATTACGAAAGAAAGAAAAAGAAATCAAGGAAAAAAGAAAGAAAGAAAGATAGAAAGAAAGAATGAAAGAAAGAAAATAATGTGTCCTCTTTATACACTTCGGTGACATGAATCTATTGTGTGTGTAAGTATAATACGATTATAATACATTTAATGTGCGTTTTCCAATGATTGAAAAATGTTTTGGAGTCAATAAACAGAGTATTTTTTTTTTTAGATTTATTTCTTTAACAGCAGTTCAAGAGTAACTTCAGAACTGAGCCCTCTCTCTTTATCCTTATGGGTCGTTTAATATAATGGCATAAAATTGCAAAGAGGGTTGAAATAAAAAAAGTGTAATGTGTGTGTGTGTGTGTGTGTGTGTGTGTGTGTGTGTGTGTGTGTGTGTTCCTTATGAATTCCAACATGGTCCTTGATTTGTGAAATGAAAATAATTATTATAATAATAACAATAACAATAATAAAAAAAACTTCAGTAGCTTTCTGACTCTTAAAAGGAGTCTATGGAAGTTCATTGAGGTCTTTTTGAGGGGGAAAAAAGTCTTTCTTTCTTTGTTGTTGTTGTTGTTGTTTTGTTTTAAAAGGGCAGCGTATCGAGGAACAGTTTGTCGATTATTGCTGGAGGAGGCACCAGGTCTTCCAGTTTTAGGTAGAAGATGCGCTGCAGGCCCTGTGTGCACAGAGTGCGCAGCTCTGGCAGCTTCCCCAGCAGCTTGGACAGGTAGTTCGGGCGGTTAAGAGCAGCGCCGTTAAACGCCACCTGGTCCTTCAGACAGTTCACTATCTTGTTTTGGAGCTCCTCCACTTTCTTCGGCTCCTTAAGCCCATGTCTCTCTGCAAAAGCATGCAATGGAAACAGATTAGCGCGTGAGAAATGATTAACTGAGATGCGCGTAAGGAGTTTGCATTGTAAACACACCCGTTGAAAATATATATATATATATATATATATATATATATATATATATATATATATATATATATATATATATATATATATTTTTTTTTTTTTTTTTTTTTTTTAAGTTGCCAAGTAGGGTCTGGGGCGGGGTTAGTGTGTATATGTTTTCTTTCCTGTGTTTGTATTGTTATTATTTTATTTATTTTTGATGAACTCCAAAAACGATATTTTGTTTGGATGTGGCAAATTGGTTCATACATTCATTCATCATCAGTAACTACGTTAATCTGTCAATGTCCTGGTGGAACACTGAGCGCGAGTCGGGAATACAATTTAGGGATGGGATGCCAGTCCATCGCAGGGCACCATGCACACACGCAGTCACACACTCACACATACACGCACACACATCCGAGGGTAATTTATAATAGCCAGTCCTCCACCATGTATGTTTTGGGGAGGTTGGAGGGAACCCACGACAGTACGCTGAACTCGAACCAGGGACCTGTTTTTAACAGATGGGCTACACCTAGAAATAAAGTAATGGCTGCTGTGAATAATGATCAAACATCGTCCCGAAATTTGAAGTAAACCCATTAAACTTCATTAAAAGTCACTACTGCATGTGCGCCCCATGTGTTATCCTTAAAAATACATACATACATACATACATACATACATACATACATATATACATAAATAAATAAAACCAAGCGACAGGGGTTTGCGTGAAGAAGGTTTTGGGTACATATCCCCGCACCTGTGACCATGGCGAGCGCGGCGATGCAGGAGAAGGCCGAGATGTCCACGTTCATGCTCTGCAGGCTAGAGGAGAACTCCACGATGGCGTCGATCCACTCGCCGAAACCACGCACACACTGCAGCCGGTGCATCACCACGCCGTTACAGAAAATCAGCTTCCCTTCCATCGGGTTGGACCTGAGAGAATCATTACCACACTGAACTGAGTTTCTCATCCGCATTACAGCGCGAGGAGCAGCACACTGAACACCAGCTCCCTGAAATGAGTGCAATAAATAAATGTCCTTTCATAAGAGAACCAGATTCTGTGGATACTAAACTGTACCAGTGCTTGTCGCTGGTACTCTCAAGTGTGCACCTTTTGTACCGTACTATATATCTTTTACCTAGAAAGGTAAAGATCATTTTTAAATGTACAATAGCCTATATTCACAATTCCGCGTTAAGGATACAAACTGAATGGTAAAATGATAAAGGTACCACTACAGCGACAAGGAAAGGTACTTTTTAGTGCCCCCTTTTCTGATAGTGTACCTTTAGTACCCTTTAATGCTACTCATTGTGCTATTTTGGACTAACTTAATTTTTTGCTTTTTGAAAATTAATTTGGTCAAATTACTTTTTCTTTCTTAGAAAATTCAGTGGCAACACATATAAAAAGTGTCAGATAAGTTCTTACTATTATCAAAAATCATGGACGACATCATCATCATCATCATTATTATTATTATTATTATTATTATTATTATTATTATTATTATTATTAAACTAGAAATATGTTGATTTTGTTTCACTTAGCCTCTTATAATTTTGTTCATGTGCATTTTTGGAACACAGATCATCATCATTATTATTATTATTATTATTATTATTATTATTATTATTTATTTATTTATTTATTTATTTTAATATTTTTTATTTATTATACCTGTAGGCGAGGCGCAGAACGAAGAGCTCGAGAAAGGCGGACTCGAAGAGCAGGTCCTGGTCCTGTTTGGACAGCTCGGTGAAGCCCGGGATCTTCTCGGCCCAGCCGCGGATGATCTCCATCGATCCCGTGAGCAGGTCGTAAAACTGCTGCACATGCTGCGTGTCGTCTCCGGTCAGCTGGTAATCCGGACCCGCGTGGAACTGCGAAGGCAATTTCAATTTCAAACAACGTGGCGGCTTAACGAGCATCTCTTCTAAAATATATCAGCTGTGAAATCGCTGGAGTCCTTTTACTAGGAAGAGCAATAGGCATGCCATTTTGCTTCTTCGGGTAATTTAATTCGTGTCTGAAGCTGTTTTATTGAACCTGTATTAATGAGTAAACATGCAGCCTCCTCGAAGGGTTTTCATAAAGTTTATAATACCCGACATTTAGCTCCTGATACTGACCAAACAATTCAGAAATATTTCAGGAGCATACGACTTTTTAAATCTAAATCGAATCTAAACTTAAGTTCCAACTGAAGCCTTATTTTGCCTTGCACACGCTTTGAAATCACACAGCACAATGTTCAAACAAGGCATCGGGTTTGATTAACTTTTGCAATGTTGGAGTAACACCCACAAAATTCTTGGGCACAAATGAACTTAACACTGCATGAATTCATTACTGTAAGTGGTTGTGTTATACACTCTTGTATGTATTGTTGCTGAATAGACAATAAAGCTGAGATTCACCCTCGAGTAGTCCAGGTTGGACATGTTGGGGTTGGAGTCCACATGAGCTCTGACCAGCGCACTGAGGAGGCTGACTGGAGGGGATGGAGGTGCCGCATCCGGTGGACTTTTGGGTTTGGAGGGTAAACGACCTCTCCGGCCTTTCAGGCTGGCAGTCCGAACAACTGTAAAAAATAAAAATTAAATAAATAAATAATAATAATAATTAATTAATATATTTTAAAAATACATAAAACATTATCACGCTTGTGAATCATTAAATAAAAAAAAAAAAAAACATTTTTGTACTAAATGTTTCATTTTTAACATTTTAAGTCTAAATATGTTTCATTCTTAATAAAGGTGACACAAACACAACTGTAGATTATTATACTTTCTAAACAAACTTTTATAAATCTAAGCTTACTTGCCAAAACAAGAAAAGTTTTGATAAACATCTCAACCAGTCAATTACCGTGGTTTATATATATATATATATATATATATATATATATATATATATATATATATATATATAGATTCATATAAAAAATATTTACCTTCTTTAACCATCCCGACAACTAGGCACTTTTGGAAGCGGCAGTACTGACACCTGTTTCTCCGGCGCTTATCAACAGGACAGTTTTTGTTCGCCAAACACACGTATTTTGCATTCTTCTGCACAGTTCGCTGGAGTGATTCAAAAAAAAGAGAGAGAGAGAGAGAGAGAAAATAAATCTTTCTTATTGTTATTATCAAATAAAACTTGTGCACATATTCCTTTTAAAAGCGCTCCGATCAAATATGATAATCACCGAGGGAGCAGGGATTTATCATATGCACACACAGCAAAATGACGAGAACCAAATGAGCCAACACATACAGCGTTGAGTAAAGTCTTACAGTGTTTAATTAAATGTAAGATTGCTTCATCAAGCACAGCAGGTCTATATTGGGCTTCTCCTTATGTTCATCAGCTCTCTTCTGTTCAAAGACATCATCATATTTGCGACCTAAAATAATAATAAATCCTACTATGAACTTTTTGTACTTTTCTTTTTGCACAAAAACTTCTTAAGAAAGGAAATAAAAAGGTCAACAGGTGTCATAGAAGTAGTTACACCGCAGCACTAAGGACAGTGATAATGATTAGGCCGGTATTTACTGCCCCATCCGTCAAATTCGCCATCATTAAGACCACTTAACTGCACTCACCTTGAAGAAGCCTTTGCATCCCTCGCATGTGCGCACGCCGTAATGCTGGCACGCTGCGTTATCCCCGCACACGGCGCACATCCCCTCGTTGGACGGGGAACCTCTGGATGGTGGCGACGGCATCTGCGCGTCGAGGAGCTGGTGTCCGTGGCCGAGCTGTAGAGAATGCGGGAATGCGACTCCCGCCTGTTTCCGCACAGCGCCTGGCACAGCAAAGCTTTGGCCGTCCAGGGCCCGGTGCACGCCTGGGCCCTCGTGACTCATAGCCACATGTAGCGGGCCGTCGAACCGCATCTGGCAGCTGGACACGGGCGTCCCCGGGGGCGATTGCTTAAAGGAGAAGAGCGAGAGGCGCGACACAGGGTTCTTGCGCTGCTCCATGGCGTGCGAAGCGGCCGCCACGTAGTTCTGGTGGAAGGCGTGCAGCGAGCTCGCGTCCTCCCACACGTGGCTCGGCTGCACCTGGAAGTTAGGGCCGCCGCCAGGCGCATGTGGTGAAGCAGACGGCTTGAAATAAACAGAGCCCGAGTGCGCCATCACATCCTCCGACTGCGGGCCCAGGTGACCCTGCGGCTGCTGCTGATGAGGGTGTGGGTGGTGGTGGTGGTGATGGTGGTACCCGTGCATGGGCACATCCTCGACTTTGATAGAGGGCTGTTCGGAGGTGTGCGCAGGAGGCACCTGGTACAGACACGGCGGAGGTTTGACATCGTAGCCGGGGTTGTAGCTGTCCACAAACGTGCTAAAGCTGGGCAGAGACGTGGTAGCGGCCGTGATCTCGGTGTTGGTCAGATCCATGCTGAACTTTACAAACTCGGGTGTTAGGAAGTCGCAGCTGTATTCGCCGCTGGTGTGGTAGCTGTAGCTCTGCGAGGCGGGACTCGCGCCCTGCGGCGACGAGCCGTACTGAGCCTGAACGCAGGGCATGGCTGCAAAATAATTGTAAAAAGGAAACAAATATATATACAAAATGAACGGTCAACCATAAAAGTTGCAGATATTGTTATTATTATTACTGCACAACAAAATCTCTGGCATTAAGTTCACATTTACAGTGTGCAGCCAGACTACACAAACACCAAGCCTTGATTCAACTTTAGATGTCACATAACCGTATATTACTTTAATTCTGTAATCAGAAACAGTATTATGCTACACTTGGTTAAATAAATCCAACTCCACATAATGTCATTTCATACAACTTTGCAGTTTTTCTCTTAGTTTACAACCTCAACAATTTCTTAGCAAAAACATTGCTGTTTTTTTTTTCAGAGTCCAGTACCTTCAGCCGTGGGACTCTTCCTGGTCGCCACTCAAAACGCACGATGCTGTCAGCTTCAGATAACAAAGCAGGGTTCAAGAAAAGCAGTCCGGTTGCTGGAATCACCTCCCTGATGTAAAACACAACTTTTTAACTCAGATGAGCCATGCCAACATACTTGAGTGGAAAGTTAACACCTGTCACCATTCAGCACTGACGACATTCAGCCAACTCCAAACTCACACTGCAGCCTTAATAACGCGTTATTCAGACAGAAGAAGAAGGTGGTGGGTCAGTCTGAGAGAGAAGTCAAGTTTTGTATTTTGCGCGCAAAGAATGTTAAAATGGCACTCTCAATGTCCATCTATGTCCTGTTGGGCTTTAAAGAAATGCTGTACGAGTAAATGCAAGATTCTAAGCTTTATCTGGAGACTTGGTGTTAATTGAAGAAAATTCAGCACTGGGACATTTGGTAAAGTTGCGGCAAGTTTGTTGCACGCTCAGAGTAAACCAGTAAAACTCGAGCAAGTGTCTCTCACTCTCACTCGTGTCTGCGCGATGACACCTCTGCATCCTCATCACCTCTCGCGTTTACATTCAGCGCGACCTACTATCCACAGATTTCTGTAAAGCGTATCCAACACTTCGCGCGTTCATCTACACTGCAGATTAAAGCAAAGAGATGAAGGAAAAATGCATGCAACACAGCGATGACATACCTTTAAAGCACCATCAGAAAAGTTGCATCGTATCCATACACTCTCAGGCTGGTCTTGTGTAAAGAAAACAAGAAACAAAAACAAGACTAAAACATATATGTATTTGTATATACGTGTGTGAAAATGTCCAGTACGAGCTAGAAGTAGAGCCGGCGAGACGGTGGAGAATAGCGAGGCGTCCGCGGTGCTCCGCTCCAGACTAGCGCGCCGCGCCAATGTGTCTTTGTTTATGGGAGCGCCGCTCATCGCCACCCACGTGCTCTGGAATTAGAAACGTCATCGCCCGCGTCGCCAATGACAACCACCAATCAAGTTTTGGGGAAGGGTGACAGATAGGAAATACCCACCGGAGAGTGAGTTTGCTGCGTGGTTTTATAATGCGTTTCACGATCCTCAATTCATTAAGTCGCTTTGAAGCTTGCAATAGGCCTTTGCTTATGAGACAACTTCATTTGAGTGAGTGAGTGAGTGAGTGAGTGAGTGAGTAAATAAATAAATATTGGGTGTTTTATTGCTAGACAGATGTTTTATATTCCATCTTTTTTGGGGATCTGTAAAATATCTATCTATCTATCTATCTATCTAAGCCCTATCTTATAGATTCGGTATATATATATATATATATATATATATATATATATATATATATATATATATATATATATATATACACACACATACATTTATTATTATTATTATTATTATTATTATTATTATTATTATTATTATGGGAGTGATTACAAACTTCTTTCATTATTTCAAATATATGTTTGCTTGTTTGTTTTTATTTTGCAAAGACAAATCCAGTCCATAGATTAGACACGGTTAATGCTGAATATATGTTACATGTAGGCTAAAAAACAAAATAAGTGTCTGTGGGGGGTCGGGTGGCAACGGTACAAAGGTAAAGGGCAGGACCTTTCTTCCAGTGCATTTGCTCCAAACCTTTTAACAAATCCCGTTTAACTTCCCTCTGACTCCGTAAACACAGCCCCCCAGACCCGTGGCTCGGCTCTGCGCCTCTTCATATTCGACTCTACAGCGATATTTAGCAGCTGGGTGAGTCCTGAGCAGGTGGGGGAAGGGCTCATTAACACCAGGTTTGGTCGTCAGTGCCGGACCAATTTAGCTGGAGGAAAGAGAGATGCGACAGGAGGCGACAAACATGAGTCTGACGCAGAAATCAGCGCCTTGACGCAGGCATTACAACGGGCCAGGAATAGACTGCTTTATGTCATATACTGCACCTAGCCACACGTTCTGGATCCACACAGCCTCTTATTAGCTCAGCCTATACTAGCCTATATTTGGCTTCTGACCAGATTACAGGTCACGTAGAGATTTGTGCTGATTGCGATTTGTGCTGATTGACTTAAGACCCGAGGCTATTCCTAGGCTGCGCCATGGAGGAGTCCCCGTCGTTTATTTATTTATTTATTTATTTATTTATTTATTTATGCATTGAAATCATTGATTATCTTCATGAACACTTAACCTCGGAGATTTTGCAGTTTCCTGAAGCAGCGGTTGTTCTGTTGCACATTTACAGTGTAACAGCTGTATCTCGTACCTTTGCGTTCTCCAAAGGGGGTGTTACACTCTCCTCTAGAGGACAGCATTGTTCACTACCCACCCAACAAAAACTGCCTTTTCCTGTCATTTTACACAACACACATTCATTCTAAAAAATTAAACATAATCTACTTTAAAAGACTGACATTTTACATGATGTGTTGCTCAGTTAGGGTAATTTTAAAACACACACACACACACACACACACACACACACACACACATTTGAAGTTAGTCAAACACAATTACAGGCACAGTAATCAGATAGGGTCTCAAGTTTTAATAGGCTTTTATAGAAGAATGCTGTATTGCTACACTCAGCATTCATTTACCTTTTAAATGAGGAGAAATTACATACAATTGAATAATAATCGCCCATTGGCTCGTTTAATTAGTAAGTGGCTTATTTATATGCATAATTTAATCACTACTCGTTGGGGAGGGAGCAAATGAAGAGCAATCAAATCGGACCAAAGTTATTTCCTAATTATGGTGTGTTAAAGGGAGGAGGGAGGCTAATGAGTTTGTATGTGTGGGGTGGGGGGTGGGGGGGTTGGTTATTACTTTTTTACTGTCTGTATACTATCTGTTTTACTGTGAGCACAATAAAAGGAACATCACAAGGATTTTTTGCTTGCATTATTATGGGATTTTTTTTCACTACTGGAAACTGAATAGAAAGTAATTATCATGATTTTTTTATCCAGTGATTGCTGTTGTTATCGTTGTTTTCATTTTCTTTTACTGTGATCGAGCATTTTTAAAAGTGTTGCATGTCCATCATTATTTAAATGCTTAATTAAAAGAAAAAAAAAGTTAATATCTAAATATGACTTGCCCCATTGCTTTGGTGAACATGGGTAGAGACTGAGTAAATGTCCCAAAGAGCATGCTATTTTCATATAGATAAAATGTAGAATGCTAGCATGGAGTTTTGTGCGTAGTATGAAAACTTGTAACCATGAAAAGGGGCCATTTATTTTTGACTGAAAATGTTTCAGCACCATGGACAGCTCCATTCACCCCAGTGTGGGGGTAAATACAGAGCTGCTACTCACCTGGACATCCACAGACATATCCTTCCAATGCAAACGCTCCCAACTCTGGTCCTGAAAACTCCCTGTTATGGACATTTCTGCTTTAACATACCTGATTCAACCAAGCGGGTGTGTTAGAGCAGGCGGAATAAAACATAAATGTACAGCAGAGGGGGGTTTCCAGCACCACACTTGGGAACCTATGCATTAGAGGGGTGTGTCAGTAGATGTTCAAAATATTAAAAAATGCTGGACAGGGGGTTCTCCAGGACAAGGATTAGGACCCTGTGCTTTAATGGTTCATTAACCTCCTCCTTTCCACTGAGAATTACTTAGCGCAATTAGGTGATTAGCCTGCACAAACATTACCAGTTCATCTCATTACCGTTTATGAGTCCACAGAGAGCCATCACACTATTTACAAATGTACAGGTGTTTCATTTTCTCTTGTATGAAATATGAGCTCTTAAATTAACTTATAGCACAGTGTATAGAGCTTTAGTTAGAATTGGTATCTAGAATTACTGGGCTGCATGGCAGTTCTCCTGATGATCTAAGGCCAAATTATTTGATGCATGAGTAAGGGAAGCCTGAACTCTGTACACAAGGAATTGAACCACTGACCAGTTATTTGTGTAATACTTGTATAGACATGTAAGCTCTCAATTCAAGATTCCTTTAATGTTATACAACAGTGCTAGTTGTAATTGGGTTCACTACAGCTCAACAATTAACACTAAACAACAAACTCAATGTAGTGCCTCAAGAATGAAAGCTTTGCTCTACTTCTCAGCTGGTTATGACTTCAAATCCCACCAAGCTACAATGGCCGAGTCCTTGAGTAAGATCCTTAACTCTGAAATGCTCACTTGTATCATGTCGGAGATGTAAATTGCTTTACTGACGTTACTTTAGCCTGAAATGAATACACGTGGATGCACCATTGATCTACTGAGTTTAATAAACCCACAACGTGTTGATGTATATAGATGTATATTTGTGTCCAACTCAGATTATATAAAACATGTAGGTATTAATTGAATATTTCAGATTTTGCTGTCTTGCTGATTGTCTGTAACACCTTTATAAAATAAAACCTTTTTTTTAATTAACTAATTGTTTATTACAACTACTCCCCAATTTAGTCACCTGCCTATTCCCACGCACCAGCCAGCTGTTCACTATTATACAACACCTACCAACTGGGGAGTGTGAGGCTGACGTGTGCTTCCTCCCAGACACGTGAAACCAGCCAACCACATCTTTTTGAAATACTGCTAATGCTATGCAAAACACACAAACAAAACACACGTTGATTTTTTATTATTTTCTCTCTCTTTTTTTGCATTTCTTTTGATTAGAAAACTGGAAATAGATTGTCATAAAATTAGGATTAAATGGTGAGACATACTTACCATGTTATGGGTTTCAATCAGAAATAAAATGGTTACACCTGCTACCCTTGTGCCAGTTAACAGGAAATGCTAAAACATCATGAAGTGCTATTAAAAGCATTGGCAGGTGAAGTGAATAACATTGATTATATCATTACAGTGGCATCTGTCAAGGGGTGGGATGTATTAGGCAGCAAGTGAACAGTCAGCTCTTGAGACTGATGTGTTGGAAGCAGGAAAAATGGGCAAACATAAGGATCTGAGCAAATTTGACAAGGGCCAAACTGTGATGGCTAGACGACTGGGACAATGCATCTCCAAAACACTGTTCTCACTATGCAGTGATTAGCACCTACAAAAAGTGTTCCATGGAAGGACAACTGGTGAACCGGCAACAGGGTCAAGGGTGGCCAAAGCTCACTGAGTGAATGTGATACCGCAGAAGAGATATTGTAGTGCAAATCCAAATGATCTCAATCTAATCGAGCATCTGTAGGATGTGCTGGACAAATAAGTTCGATCCATGGAGGCCCCACCTCACAACTTACAGGACTTTAAGGATCTGCTGCTAGCGTGTTGGTGCCAGATACCACAGAACACCTTCGGAGGTCTTGTGGAGTCCAACTCTCTGTTTTAATGCTGCAGACTTCATTCTCTTTCTAGGCACTACCCCTATGTCTTCTTTCCAATTTAAGGCTCCTCCTTTACAAGACTAAATGTCTACTTAATATGCTTTAATGCTTGCTCTCTGGATCAGGGGAGTATTCCATCACTTTAACACACCTTCATATAACACATATTTAACTAGTTCAACCCTATGAAGCGGCTTGTCTTATGGCTGACAAGCTCTTCAGAGGGATGATGAAGGTGTCCACTCCTGTGGCTTGATGAGACAGTAAAATGGGGACAGAGGCTCTGGGCTGCCCTGAGTCTGCACATCACTCAGCATTGAATATTCATTAATCAGTGACATGGCATGCCTTGTAATTGGCAGAAACATTAGTGATGAATCCAGCAGAATACTGTGACTTCTTGCATATTCATGTCTTTGGGCAATATATCCTGGGTGTGTGATTTCTTTCTCCCTCATTTTCTCACCTCTCTCTCTCTCTCTCTGTCTCTCTCTCTCTCTCTCTCTCTCTCTCTCTCTCTCTCTCTCTCTCTCTCTCTAACTGTTAAATTGTGCATGTTTGAGAAAAGTGGGAAAATCTGATTTTTTTTTCCATTGTCAGTCTAACAGAATATAAGCACCACTGTTGGTTATGTGTAATTGATTGGCATTTTTCTACCCTGTTCTTTTTATTCAATTAATTTAGTGTTTGCTACACTAATTTCTCAGCTGCCTCTTCTTCTTCTTTTTTTTTTTTTAATGAAAGGTTAGTGGTCAGTCATGAGTCACAGCCTCCCCCAGGGAATGCCCTCTCCCAGGAAATTTTTGAAGACTGTAGTATAAAACTATACAATATATTGCAGCAATGACACTGAAAATCATTTCAGAACCAACACATACTGTAGAAATACTAGAAATTAGACATCCATCATTGGAATTAATGAGCTTAAACTGATGATGTAAGAGACATGCCTGCACTGAAATAAACCTGGTAATCTTTACTGTTGTGGATTTGTTTAGCATCTATAAATACCGGAGCACATTTTAAGATAATGTGAGATAGATACCGAAGCACAACATAAAAAGACACACAAGACGAAAAAAAAAAAAAAAAAAAAAAAAAGATATGTTGCAAAAAAAATTGAGCTATGTAAATGAACTTGCTTGGGCTAATGTGCGATTTTAATGTCATGTGAGGAACAATGGATTGTGGTCATTGGAGATCTTGTGAGTAGGTATCTACTGAGTAGGTACTTTTTAATCTATATACCACATCATGGAACACACCATTTACTACACAAGGAATTTGTTTCCATGGAAAAAAAAAAAAAAAAAAAAAAAAAATAGAGGACATGACGTCAGTGTCCTCAATGGTAGCTACAGGCGTGAATCTAATATAATTATTTTATATTTGTTTATGTTGCTTTCTTTTGTTTTATAACTTTCTCTGAGCAGTCACCTTGACTGAAATCTCACTCTATAAGTCAGCAGTTTCTAAAAACACAACCACAGAACTCTCAAATTTAAATTAGCAGATGCTAAATGAAAGCATGTGCGTTTGTTGCACACTGTACTAATATTGTGATTGGTAAGAGTCGTCATTCTGTCTCAATTCTGGATCAATATTCTGAAAGTGTAGGGATTTTAAGGGTTTTAACTATTTGAAAACCATAATAAGAAACAGTGCAGGTTTTGGAATCATATCCATCCATTTTCCATCCCGCTTATCCTACACTCGGTCGCAGGGAGTCTGGAGCCTATCCACAGGCCACAAAGCGGGGCACAAAGCGGGGGACACCCTGCACGGGGTGACAACCCATCGCAGGGCACAATCACACACACATTTACACACTACAGACAATATAGACATGCCAATCAGCCTACAATGCATTTCTTTGGACTTTGGAAAGACACCAGAGTACCAAGAGGAAACCCCCGAAGCACGAAGAGAACATGCAAACTCTGCACACACAGGGCAGAGGCGGTATTCACACTCCTATCCCCGGAGGTATGAGGCAAACATGCTAAACACTAAACCACCATGCACCCCTTATTTTATATAAAAAAAATGGATAATAAAATTTCAACAACAGTAAATGTGTTCCCGCTATTTACAGTGTCATTTACATTCTTAGACATGTTTGTCTTAGTGTCCTTATCAGGACTTTCCTATCCCTGTAGGGATAGCAACCACAAAGATAGAAAAGCAGCCCCCCCCCCCCACACACACACACCTCACATGTATTTGAAACGTGACACGTCAAAGTTTTTCACATGAGTAATATTTGAAGGTGCATTTCAACATGTTATTCCCTGTTATTCCTTGAAATTGCACACGTGAACCCAAGTAAACACACATGACATCATGTGAATAACGTGATCAAATGTGGAACAAGAATTGTTCATTTGTGAAAATAGCATCTTAAAAATGAAGGCACATAGTGGGGGAAAAAAGGAAAAAGAAACCTTGAAAAATGTGTGAAATGTAGCATGAGAAGTAGGTAAATTTCACATGGTTTTTCCTGTAAGGGACACACACACACACACACAAGCCAACAGCAGAATCCTTCGAAACCAAAAGGCTTCCCATCCATCTGTACTGATTATCGAGGAAGATTAAATATATTTTTAAATATGTTTAAAATTTGTATTATTATAAAATTGAAAAAAGGTTACCTAGACACACAATTTTAGTGAACAGAAATAGGGCTGTTAAAGTACATCCACATTGGCACCTGCACTTTCATGTGTATAAATACTATAACTGGACCAGTGCATGCTGGGTATGAAGCAGTTAATAGGCACCCAATTGATTAGGGTTAATTAGGTTTGGCAAATACTTTAGGGAGCATTTCAAATGACCTTACGGTGGTGTTTGCATAATTTTGCATTAGTGTTGATCAATAAAGTGTTCATTTAAAAAAAGTTCTTGTCAAGCATTACAAACTTCAGAACACACACTGTACTTGAATTAGATTTTACTATAATTGATTTAGCTCTGTCTTTTCACTGATTCTTTTTACCTAAATATGACAAGTATATTCTGTAAACTACTGCAGTTCCGGTAATGTCGAAAATTAATTTTACTATATAGAGTGAACGTCAATATATCTGCTTTATTGGGTTATTTTAGACACGGCGCATGTTTTGGTAACTATAAGCATATATGCATGTACTGTGCATATTTGTGATTCATCATATCAGACACTGGTTTGGAGAGGGGGAGGGAAATAAATTAGCATGTGATTGATCATCTCTTTTTTCCGTGTTGTCACACATCTTTGTTTGTCCTCTGTAGAAAATGCATGATTTGTGTTTTCTTAAATCCATCATACAGAATATGAAGCCATGCATAATAATGAAATGAATTTATTAATGTGCACTGTCCCCTCAAGTCATGTGACAGTGAAATGGATGACTGGTTTGTGTGTGTGTGTGTGTGTGTGTGTATGTATGTGTGTGTGGGGATTTCCATATCTATGTGTTTGTGTATTGGTGTGTGTAGGTATAATTGATGTGTACATATGGTGGAGCGGTTAAGGATACTTTTCCAGCTGAAGCAGCTAGCAGTATTATAGTCGTGTGTGCGTGTGTGTGTGTATGTGTGTGTGTGTGTGTGTGTGTGTGTGTGTGTGTGCTTGAGCATGTGTGAGTTTAGGATGAAAACAGGATCCTGTTTGTGTTACAGTCTTGCATGGAACAAATACCGCTTGGCCTGATTTTCACAGTCTTTACAGGAGTTTTTTTTTCCCCACAAGTTTTTTTTTTTTTTTTGTGCTTTTTTGCGGAAAATTACTCAAATTGGCAAAATTGCAATCGCACAAAACTGGTTTGCACTGTCTTTCACTGTGATGTTTGTTGGTAAATAAGACCTTTTAGCTGTACTCATGTTCGACGCAATCGAATCAAAGAGGGTTTTGGCTGAATGTGCGCTGTGATGACGTGGCATGATACATCTTGCTTGATTTTGTGTTCATTTCTGTGAACACAGGGACTGATTAGGGATGTCACCGAGTTCTATAAATGACTTTGTTTCTCTATAGAATGTTGTTAAATGTATGTGTGGCTTCCTTTAACTTTTAATTTAATTGCTGAACAATTTCTTTTCGGTTTTTGTTTCTGTAGACGAATATTAGCCTGATTTTTGTCAGGAATCATCCATTACAGTTTTGGTCCTGGAGAACTATATTAATTGATAAATTGATTCTTTGATTCATTCATTCATCTTCAGTAAGCGGTTTATCCTGATCAGGATCAAAGTAGATGTAGAGCTTAGAAATACACTATATGGCCAAATGTTTGTGGACACCTGACCATCACACTAATATGTGTTTGTTAAACATCCCATTCCAGATTTATCCCCATTTACTGGTATAATAACCTCCACTCTTGTGGAAAGACTTTCCACTATATCTTGTTGCATGGCTGTGGGGCTTTGCTCATTCAGCCACAAGAGCATTAGTTAGGTGATATAGGGCAAGGCAGCCTGCGGTGCAATCAATTTTCCAATTCAAAGGTGGAACACTTCCCAAAGGTGTTCAGTGGGGTTGAGGTCAGGGCTCTGTGCAGGCCACTCAAGTTCTTCCACTCCCAGCATGGCAAACTATGTCTTCATGGAGCTTGCTTTGTGCACAGGGGCATTGTCATGTTGGAACATGTTTGGGTGTCTTAGTTCCAGTGAAGAGAAATTGTAACACTACCGCACACAAAGACATCCTATACAATCGTGTGCTTTCATCTTTGTGGCACCAGTATGGGGAAAAACCACATATGGGTGTTATGGTCATGTGTCCACATACTTTTGGCCACATAGTGTGTAAAATAAAAGGTATTTTAAACACAGACAACGCTTTCCATTGAAATATAGTCATCACAATACTAAAATTTTGGATATCGATGCATTAATGTGTGCATCAATTTAACATCTCAAGCTTATAACATCCTTTTTCATGAGTCACCCGTTTTAGTTCCGACAGAATTGTTACCTGAACACTTTCACCTCTTACAAATATTTGGAATATTCTCAAGATCATGAGAAAAAAAGAATACTGTATATTCTATATTTTCCCCCTTTATTTTCAATGATATTATGGTACTGACTGATGAGGTGACTTAAATAAATAAAAAATAACACACACACACACACACACACACACACACACACACACACACACACACACACACTGAAATTATAGGCAGAAAGCGAATGATTATTTAAAAAAAAAATACATTTTAAGAAAATCATTAACATGTCCTTAATTTCCTCATGCCATTATTCAACCACATTTTGCATATTTGCTAATGCTATACTAAACACTCAGTTTTAACTCCGTTTTTTACCGTTTTTAACTTGAAAAATGATGTGAAATGGGTTAACATTTTTTTTGAAGGATTAAATGCAAAAGGTTTCTTAGATTCAATGTTGAAAATTTACAAAAGAAAGAAAAAAATTACAATGCAGTCATGGAATCACTGCGGTAGCATTTATTAAAACTGAATTCTTATGGAGTTAAACAAAATCTCACCACATGGCCCTTTTTAGTTTTATACAAATTTATTGAGATTGTTGGAAATTTTAGATCACAGATGAAATATCACAGACAACATGTTGCAAAACATCCTTCTCTCTCTCTCTCTCTCTCTCTCTCTCTCTCTCTCTCTCTCTCTCTCGCTTTCTCTAACACACATAAAATTGAGTTTCTGTTCTGAATGACTTTCATCTTTTCCCTCTTCATCAGCGAGAAAAAAAAATTGGATCAATCCTCTTTACTTGCTTGGATTATTAGTAGCACACTGTGTGTGCGCCCCATCCCGTGTCTCTGTAGTTGCGTAACTCCTGACAGCAGTATTGTCAGACTCTAAAGTGGATTCGAGACGCCTCTCTGGAGACCCGGAAGTGCTCGAATTGGCGGGATTTATTTTCCTCTTCCAGAAAGACAACAGCAGCATTCAGCCAGTAAATCTTTCCCTCTTTCAAATGAGCTGCCATCACTTCAATTACTACAAAAATCAATTATCTACGCTCAGAGTTCAAGGCTTCTTTAATCTGTTCATGTGTTTAATCTGTTGCATATAAGAGGAAAAAGAGAGAAAAAAAAGTGACAAACAGGGGAAGAGAAAAAGAGTGAAGGGATAGAGTGATCCACCCTAATCCACATTTATTTTCTCTTTCTTCTTTTCAAATGTGGGATTTGTGGATTCCATCCATCGGGGAAGGCCCTGAGCCTGGATATGCTGTAAGACAGTCTGTTGAGCAATGTTTCTCTCTCTCTCTCTCTCTCTCCCCCCCCCCCCCCTCTCTCTCTCTCTCTCTCTCTCTCTCTCTCTGAATTAGTTTTCTGTTTATGTTAATATGTCTTTAAGGTTTTCATGATAGGAATAGCACAGAATGCAATATAGCCAAACTATTATAATACTTATCATACAAATTATAATCACAACACTGTTGAATGCTCAGTTCTGATTGGTCAGAAGACCTGTTGATTAATTTTCTACAGCAACATGGCTTGGGAAGTAGTAAGGTTGCTTTAAGGTTTATATAAACATTCACATTCAAATACTTTTTTATTTTTAATATTGTTATTATTGCTAATATTGGTCAAATCTATAGTAAAAACCTTACACATGGACAAGTGTGGCAGACAAACCACATAAATAAAATTGTTAAAGACTTTGTTCATCTTCAATATGATGAGGTTTTCTGTGACAGCTATACGCATCACTGTCTTTTATTCCTTAACTATTAAATTAATAATAAAACTTATTGTAAGCATAAATGGTTTGTGAAAGAAAGGGGGATAGAATAAACAGAGAGAGGATGACAAATTAAAGGGAAAAAACAACAACGATGAATCTTTGTAAAGTCTTTGGAAGCTTCAGTGCAATTTAATATTGATTCTACAAGTCTGGAACTGTACTGGAGGGATGAACACTGTTCTCCCAAATGATATTCCTACAGCTGGTGTTTTGATGAAGGTGGTGGAGAGCGCTGTCTAATACATTGCTCCAAAATCTCCCATAGGTGTTGAGATCTGTTAAATATCAAGGCCCTACCATATGATTTCCATCATTTTTAGCTTCATCAAAGTATTCAGTGAGACCTCATGACCTGTGGAGGGGGGTGGAGTCATCCTGGAAGAAACCACACCCAACAGGATGGAAATGTTTCATCAAAGGATAAAAGTGATCAAGCAGAAGAACTTTGTATCGATTTGAGTCCAGAGAACTGGTCTCTTTTCCTGTTGAAATCGTTGGCATGGAGTTCACGTTAATTAAACCCTGGTGCAGTCCACATCAGCTGTGGAAGCTATCCATGCTTAGCGCCATATTCCGAGTAATGAAATTGGTTCAATTTGTCACATTACTTCTTGTTTCTGCTTTCATGAAGCTGGGGAAATGGTTATTATTGTTATTAATGCATGAAACCAGACCTTCACAGAACTGGTGCACTGTAATTAGTTCACAGTTTTGGCACGAACGCTTGCACGGAGAGCATTGCAAAAAAAAAAAAAAAAAAAAAAAATGACATTGACTAAATTGCTTAAATTGAAATTGACAGCTTGCCAGTCTCCACAGATAAAAATCTTATATAAGAATGGTCGCTCGTTTGCAGATATTCCCACACAATGACATGCCATGCATCCAAAAAGCACTATTCTTTGCCACTAGAATCTTGATACCACATTAATAGAATAAAAAAAAACAGCAAACTGAGGAATCCGGTGTCTACCATTTTTCAAACCTCCATGCAAAAAAAAGTAGCATATGGAAAATGTCCATAGTTCAGAAGGTTGAATACAAACTTGTGATTATAAGCCCCTCCCCTAAACAAACTCAGAATCAGTCCTGGGTGTGGACTCAAGCATTCAGAAGTGTGAAAACCCAAACCATGGCAGAAAAATAAATAAACAATATAACAGAGCCACCACATTTTTCTTTGTAACTCATCTTGATTGTACATGCACAGAGTAATTTAGTTAATTATAGGCCAAACTAATCCATGGGTTCACAAATGTTTTTTGGGCAAACGACCTGAAAAGGACATTATGAATTTTCTGTGAACCCAAACCGTAGTCTTTTTGCTTTATCCTCATTATCCAAATTGAATTAATTAAATTTATAAATAAAAGTGACTTTTTCCACTGAGTCAAAGTCACTTGTTGTTGTCAAGGAACTAGCGGACGTAGAGGGATTAATAAATTTGCTTCTTTTTATTGCTGAACTCCTAGTTCAGCATGTCACTATAGTGAAAAAGACTTAAACAGTAGGTTCAGTCTTAATTTAAATGCTGTTTGTTTGAATGTGGCGTCCAGTAACAAGTCGTAGCACATGAATTCTGTGCTCATAGTTAGAGAGATATTTGTAATATTAATTTGTATAATTAAATGAATGAAACAAAAGAGGTCATTGTGGAGTTCTCTCAAGACTCCATCCATCAATCACGATCCCTAGTTTGGGAAAGCCTGCAATAAAACGTGCAAAGGTGTGCCCATGCTGTATTAATGTAAGCAAAGTCTAGCATTAGTATAACGGTACATCTACTGTTGTAGTTGTACTGTGTTCCTCACTTCTGGGTGGTGGATATCATGAGCTCTCTGTTTTTTCTCTCCCTCCATCACTTTCTCCTCCCTAGATTTTAGATAAAATCCTACCTGTATCCCAAATTTACAGAGAGGCATGCTGCCATTTAGATTCACAGCTTTTGTCCCATTTGGAAGCTGTGCCTCCAATGGGTCAGACTCTGTCTTGTGTATTTTTTCATTACAGACTTTAGTGACCAAATATTGCATCTGAAATCTCAAAATGAGTTTAACACTTTGGATTTTTTTAAACAGTCACTGCTTATTCTCATGAATATTAATACAATGCTTGCCCAATATATCTCTCTGTATCCCATTCTCCCCTGTCACAGTCCTCCCTTAAACCACATCGCAGTGGAGGAACAGATGCATATGAAAATGATATGTAATATTGGCTAAATATTTGGCAGCGAGAATAAGTAACCAAATATCAGAGAGGCAGCTGTTGATCTGATGCCAGGGTTTCTCTCTCTCTCTTTCTCTCTCTCTCTCTTTCTTTCTCTCTCTCTCTCGCTCTCTGACGGCCTTAGTAGAGAAGGGTGATTTCTCACCGGGGACCAGCAGCAGAAGCACTAAAGCTTATTCACGGCGGGGTCCGATATCTACAGAAAGCCATCATGAAATTAGATTACGAACAGGTAAATGCTTCATTTTTTACTCTGCCGCTGACACTTATCCGCCAGAATTCCTGGTCCTTCTGGTCATATTGCTTTATTTACCCTCACTCACCATTATTCATTCAAAAGAGGTCTTGACACATTTGCATGGATTGAATGCTGGGGATTTTTTTCCCCTCCTCTCGCTCTCTTTTTTTTATTTTCTGTAAAGTTGCTTCAGAGAACTGCGAGTACTTTTCTAGGCAGACAAGGTGGGTTAGAGAGGCCCTGTCATTATCAAAGATGGGAATTAATACAGAAAATTATATGAGAGTAATGGGTGGGCGAAGCGCACCATTCGGGCCTCCTTTTGTCTGTGCGTTGTTAAGAAGTCAGCCAGGTTCAAACTGAAATGTCATCCTTTTCTGTTACATTTCAGAGTTTCTGAGGAAACTCATTATTTTAGGCCTGTGTTTTCCCCCCTTTCCAGTCTTATTTGCCTCTCTGTATGAGCACACTAAGGTCTTAAAGGTGAAAGTGAGAGAGGCCCAATTAGCGAGATTGCAGTGAGAGGATCTGCTCACTCAGCACATATACGAGGATGTATAGACCAGTGCACAAGCCCAGAGCTGGAGGAGGAACAAGATTTTAGGTAAAGTGCAGTCACATGCTCATTAGGTTAGCAAATATATAGTGAAATATCATTTCAGGTGGTGTGAATGATGTATGATTATAATTTGTCTTTCACCACTAGATCAGGGTGTGTTTGTTTGGAGTTCAGGGAATCTCATAGAAAATAGCTAATAACATTTGTGGTGGTTTTCAAATGCAAGTTGTCTAATAGATCCTGCATTAAGCTTTGATTGGACAACTACCAGACAACAAGAGTTGCTTAGTTACAATCCAGCTGTGAATAAGACAAAGCAAAAACATACAGAAGTGGTCCATTTTATTCCGATTTGACCAGATTAAGTGCTCATTGTCTGTGTGGAGACTGATTCTCTGCTCAGTTTTTTATTACTCTGTCAATGAAGGCTCTCACTGAGGAAAATCTTTTAATATTGGCTCAATCTGCTACATCGAAATCTCTAACTGTAGACCTGGCTTATTCAACAAGCATCCCACTGACCAAATGTAATCCATTGTAATGTTTCAACAAGCTCACCAAACTGCTGCCGATTATTAATGAATGAAAATAATACACTGAATATCCAACATATAACATTCATAGCAGATTTATAATAAAGTACCTACTGTATAATTACTTGAAAGATTTATTCAATTCTCCAGCAGCAAATAGTGAGCACAATCTTTCATATCTTATATTTGCTGTAAAAGAAGTTAAAAAAATCACTCACATACTCAAATGGTCCATTTCTGGGATTGTTAGCTAACTACCCAAGATGACCGAGCCACGATGTATAGCTAGTGAGCTAACATTTTCTGTCTCAAGACTCTAAATAAAATGAAAACTGGAAATTGAGGAAGAAAACCATAAGGCCAACCTCAACTGACTTCCACATATTTGTTTATCTTGCTTTACACCACAGTGCTGTTGAACTTTCAACTCTGATTGGTCAGAGGGTATTGATTAATTGTCGGTTACAGAACTGGTCGGATGATAGCTCTGGCTACAGGGCAAATCACAGGTTTATATTAATACACTCCTTCTAATTTGTTGTTGCTTCTATAGTAACCACTTACACTGGGACTTGCATGACAAACGCTCCACATAAACCGATTAAAACAAAACATGTAATTGTTGATATGGTAAAGTTTTCTGTGATGTTTATTTAGCATTTATGGAAGGAGTCTCCAGTGTCAACACTGTATAACAGTCCGAGGTAAAACTGTACCTTTAAGATTTCTGACATTGGAAAATCAGCAGGAGAGAGGATTTATGAGTTTACAGTAACATAACAAGCTACATTTTGGATATTTGGCTATAAACCTGTTTAACGTTCTACAACAACATACTTATAACTGAATTAAATGTATGATGTGTTGATAAAAAAAATCGCAATTGCTATCATACTGTGGTGGGATAAGGGGAATAAAACACTTTGGAGTGTGTTGTTATTGGAAAATAGTCAACTTCCAGGTGGTAAGAGTATCTCCACTTGGTAAATGGACTGCATCACACCATCCTGTTGTTGATCATTTTCCTACTCTGGGAATAAGCTAACATGCTGGATGTCATGCTCCTCACTATAGTATAGATGTAACCAATTACAAGTATATTTTTGGTTTGAACAGATAATATGATAATATAATACAAATATGAGGCACAATTCTTTTTTTGTTTGTTTGTTTTTTCCTTTTTTTTCAGAAAGTTTCACAAGGCATCAGGTTGCAACATCATTGAGGTTTGCATCAAGAATTGGATCCTGCGGGATGCAGCAAAAAGTTGTGATGTTTCAGATACAGATATTTGGAACACTAAACAGTTACAGATACAGATAGTGGCATTGCCTTACGCCCTGCTGTAGAGTAAGAAGATATTTTCTCTCAGTAGCCTTCCTGCTATCAGAGGTACTATTTTTATACAGAACATATGAGCAGCATTACCACTCACACTTGCTCCAATACAACTCACACTTGCTCCACTGATCCCTGTTGGAATCCCAAATATTCAGCTCTTTACCAATCAGGAAGAGAGAGAGAAAGAGAGAGAGAGAGAGAGAGCTGAAACACTGCGTGTAAGTAAATTTGAAAATGAAAGCCCCATCATTGCTTCCCCCCATTCTTTGAAGTGAGCAGAGTGTCTTGATTTGATTTCTGCCGTTTAGTATCAACACTTTTAATTGCACATGACATTTCCCATACTTCACTGTGGTATTTAATGCAGAGGACAGGTGGGGCTCATTAATGCCTGTTCCAATCCACACTCATACCCTACACCAGTTTAACTCAAATCTTATGATGCAGGGCCACAGTTCTGCATGTTTTCCTGCTCAAACACTCCTGAATCAACTCATCAGTTAATTATCCAGCTTTTCCAGAGATGAATCAGGTATTTCTTAGAGCTGGTGGATGAAACTACGAAGCTTGGTGAAACTTTGGAACATATGTGAATGACTCCTGTAATCCTTCATACTTCAGAGCAAAAACTGGCCACTTTATTAGGATCACCTACCTTGTATTAACTCATTGATCGTTTTATCATGTAAACCTATGTAGGTCACTTTGTAGATATACTACATTTACCACTGTTATTGTGCACCTGTCCATCAATGAAAAGGGAACACCATAGGACTGCTGGTAACCAGATATAAATTAATTATCAGTGACACTGACATTGTAGTGCTATGTTGGTGTGTAAGGAACAATCCAATAAGGATATTATTCATGTATAGAAAGCTTCATCTGGCTTGCATTTGAGCTTGAGCTTGCATTTGTACTCTATGTGTGATTACAAGAGTCAAGAATTGGCTCATTTTTACCCAGGAGCCAAGGGAGAGATCTCTTCCCTGTGAATCACAGTGACACTAGCCAATCACTGAAGTCTGTGAGGTCATGTATGTAGAAGACGGTGGATAGCACTTTCCTCTGAGTGTGTTACGCCACTCTGTGATGCAGCATGAGCAGCAGTGTAGAAAGATTGACAGCAGGTGGCTGGTTTCACGTGTATCAGAGGAAGCACAGACACACCATTAGCCGCCACCCTCCCTGGTTGGTAGTTGATGTATGATGAGGAGAGGTGGCTGGTGGGTGGGAATTGGCAGGTGATCAAATTGGGAAAGACTCATTTCCTTGTACAAAGGAGAGAATGGAATAAAGAGCACTAGTGTTCGAATCATGGGGCCCAGGGGTGTGGCTAAGCAGAATAGATACATAGTTTCATTCATAATTTTTTGCTGAAAATTTTACTTTTAGAATAAAATTATGCATAAACAATGTATACTACTTAGAGATACATTTAAATATATAATATAGGTATTTTAGGGAAAGCCATGCTATTTGGATTTACAGTATACAGAAGAATAACATTTTTGTTCCTCCCTAATGAAGTCCTTTGTTTTGTTGGCAGAGTGTTTTGGGCAGTTGTTTTGCTGCGTGACGAAGTTCCTCCCAATTAGACTGGATGCATTTCTCTAAATTGGAAGACAGATTGTTTCTGTAGATTTCTGAATTTATTTTGCTGCTACTATCATGAGTTAAATTATCAGTAAAGATTAGAGAGCCTGTTCCAGAAGCAGCCATGCAAGCCCAAGCCATGACACTACCTCCACCATGCTTGACTTATGAACTTTGCTTATGAGTTTTGGATCATGAGAAGATCCATTCTTTCGCCACACTTTGGCCTTTCCATCACTTTGGAAGAGGTTAATCTCGGTTCCAGAACTTGTGAGGCTCATTTCTGTATTTCTTTAGGGAATTCCAATCTGGCCCTCTGATTCTTACTGCTGATGAGTGGTTTGCATCTTGTGGTGTGGCCTCAATATTTCTGCACTTGTCTTATTCAAATGCTGGATTGTGATGCCTTCACCCCTGCCCTGTGAAGGTTGTTGGTGAAGTCACTAAATGTAGTTTTGGGGGGTTTCGTCACAGCTCTCACAATGTTTCTGTCATCAGCTGCTGTTTTCTTTGACCGACCTATTCCATGTTAGCGTATGTACAGTAGTTTCTTTCTTTTTCAGGACATTCCAAATTTTTGTATTGGCTATGCCCAATGCTTGTATAATGGCTCTGATAGATTTCCCCTTTTGTTCTTAGTTTCAAAATGGGTTTCCTTTCTCCCATAGACAGATATTTGGTCTTCATGTTGGTTTATCTTTAACAACATACCAAGAGACGATATTCAGAGCTATTAATTCTTTAAACAATCAATTTAACAGGGCACACCTGGGCAGCAAGAAACACCAGTCACATGTTGTAATATTTTTGATAACTTGAAAAAATAGGTGGGTTCAGACAAAAGGTGGTGTGTTCTAAGTTGTTTAACACATCTAGATGTAAATGTGAGGAAATTTGGATCGGTCATCTCATATTCATTTTTTGAGCTCAAAACAAATCTCTTCAGTGAATAGCAAAAACAATAGAATTGGCCTGGCTATTAAAATACTTTTGGAGGGGACTCTATCACTTATTGTAACTGAAGAGCTTTGACCCTTGTGTGATTTCTAACATACATACATTATGTGTTGTGTTTTATTTGCATATGTTTGTTGGAAGCGCGGTGGTGGTGGGGATGGACATGAATTCAACTGTGTTAAAGCATTGCTTATTCTCTAATATCTGTCACATGCTATAGATGTTTATTGAGGGAATTAAGTGCCCTTAGACTTCCAGTATTGAATAAAGTGTTTTTCATTTCTTTTCTCAGTACAAGGAAATGTGTTGTTTGTGCTAGTTGTGGCTCATAAGCGACATATGTAGTGGTATACAGATTAGGTTGAAAAAAGTGAGCATTCCTTTAAGACTGTCATTTGTTCAGTGTGAAATGTTAGGAAATATAGTAGCCCTTTTCTTTTCCTTTTCTTTTTTTTGGATGAAATGCCAGCTCGAGTTGTTTACGCCATTCTGCACTTGCCACTGGTGACAGCCCTGCAGTGTGTAGGCACCAACACCCTCAGACTGGACTTGACTGGTGTTGATATGCATAAACACATGTATAGATGTGTTATATCTTTGTGTCACACCACTACAACAAACCATTTACAGTGAGAATAGGCTGTCAGCGTAATGAGCTGCTACATCTTCTGTAAGCAGGTGAAGTTAAAACGTTTCCCCAATCTGGTAGAAGCTGGTGTGTATTGTTGAGATCCTTTTAAAATCTAACAGATTCAAGGATGTTCCTGGATCTGGCTGTCCCCACTAAATCTACAGCCAGCACTGCCAAATGTTTTAATAAATTTTTTATTTTGCATTTGAGGGCACGGTGGCTTAATTGTTAGCACGTTTGCCTCGCACCCCTGGGGTCAGGGGTATGAATCCTGCCTCTGCTATCTGCAGAGTTTGCATGTTCTCCCCATGCTCCAGGGGTTTCCTCCTGGTACTCCGGCTTCCTCCCCAATCCAAAGACATGTGCTGTAGGCTGATTGGCATTTACAAATTGTCCATAGTGTGTCATTGTGACCTGCAATGGATTGGCACCCTGTCCGGGGTAACCCCTGGCTTGTTCCACAAGTTCGCTAGGAAAGGCTCCCCATGACCCTGTGGAAAATATGTGGGGTATGGAAAATAAATGAATGGATTTTGGCTTTAGGGTCACCTCTCAAAAACATGGCAGGTGGATGTCAAATCTAAAGTGTGAGGACTGAGGCCTAGTGCTCCCATGCTAGGTTCCGGATCTACTGCAACCCTGATTTCTGAATGAATTAGATTATGGTTTTATCTTCATAAAAACACAACACTAGCCTACTTGTGGAGGACTACATTTGTTACGCACTGCAGTCTTAGCCATCAACCCCTGCAAGTTTCCCAGCTTACTTTTGCAGCACCACCCCAGGCCAATTTGTAGATATTGATAAGGAAAGTGATTTAGTGAGTACAGTGGAGCTTGAAAGTTTATGAAACCTTTAGAATTTTCTATACATCATAAATATCACCTACAATATCATCAAATGTTCACACAAGTCCTAAAAGTAGACAAAGAGAACGCTTGTGCAGCAATAACTGCAACTAAATGTTTCCGGTAACTGATGATCAGTCCTGCACATCGGCTTGGAGGAATTTTAGCCCGTTCCTCAGTACAGAACAGCTTCAACTCTGGGATGTTGTTGGGTTTCCTCATATGAACTGCTTACTTCATGTGCTTAAACAACATTTCAACTGAATTAAGATCAGGACATTGACTTGGACATTCAAAACATTAACTTTATTCTTCTTTAACCATTCTTTGATAGAACAAACTGTGTGCTTAAGGTCATAGTCTTGCTGCAGGACCCACTTTCTCTTGAGATTCAGTTCACAGACAGATGTCCTGATATTTTCCTTTAGAATTCTCTAGTATATATAGTATCATTGTTCCACCAATGATAGCAAGCTGTCCTGGCCCAGATGCAGCAAAACAGACCCAAACCATGATACTACCACCACCATGTTTCACAGATGGGATAAGATTCTTATGCTGGAATGCAGCGTTTTCCTTTCTCCAAACATAACGCTTCTCATTTAAACCAAAATGTTCTAATTTGGTCTCATCCATCGACAAAACATTTTTCATTAGCCTTCTGGCTCGTCCACATGATCTTTGAACTGCAGATGGGCAGCAATATTCTTTTTGGAGGGCAGTGGCTTTCTCCTTGCAACCCTGCTATGTACACCATTGTTGTTCAGGGTTTTCCTGATTGTGGACTCATGAACATTAACATTAGCCAATGTGAGAGAAGCCTTAACTTGCTTAGAAGTTACCCTAGGTTCCTTTGTGACCTTGCAGACTATTACAAATCTTTGTTGGTCGACCACTCCTTGGGAGGGTAACAATGGTCATGAATTTCCTCCATTTGTACACAATGTGTCTGACTGTGGATTGGTGGAGTGGAAATTTATGGTTTTGTAACCTTTTCCAGCCTGATGAGCATCAACAGCTCTTTTTCTGAGGCCCTCAGAAATCTCCTTTTTTCATGCCATGATACACTTCCACAAACGTGTCGTGAAGATCAGACTTTGACAGATCCCTGTTCTTTAAATAAAATGGTGCTCACTCACACCTGATAGTCATCTCATTGATTGAGACCACCTGACTAATTGTGCCTTCAAAGTAACTGCTAATCCGAGAGGTTCATATACTTTTGCCACATACATGTATGTAATATTGGATCATTTTCTTCAATAAATAAATGATCAAGTATAAAACCTTTTGTCTAATTTGTTTAATTAGGTTCTCTTTGTCTACTTTTAGGACTTGTGTGAAAATTGTATGATGCTTTAGGTCATATTTATGCAGATAAAGTTGCATAAATATCATTCATATTTAGAAAGATACATTTTTGAACCCTTTAGAATATTCTAAAGGGTTCACAAACTTTCAAGCACAACTGTATTTCCTTAGATGGATCTAGCTACAGTTTCCATGTCTAATTGGAAGATACACTACTTTTAAATAGTAGTTTGTAGAAAATATGATTTACAGGATGCAATAATTAAGCTCATTACTTAAAGTACAAATTAAAATTGCTTAGGTTTGGGGTTTGAACAAAATTTCAAATGGTTTTATTTGCTACTCTTCCACATTTCCAGACACAATAAAATATTTTAAGGGAAAATGTATTAAGAGAGATTGTAGACCTTTAGACCCCAATTGTGGCTTATAATTACTAACTACAAAACATACACACACACACACACACAAACACACATACACATTAGATATGACGTGGCCTCCAAAACAGGAAAATAGCCAGCAGGCCGTTCGCTCCAGCTATTTCTACCGAATTTCATGTCTCTCTCTCCAGGCTACAAGTGCTCCGTGTTGGCATGAGGAAAACAAAGCATATGTTCATTGTTAGCCTGGGTGTATATGGCATGTCCTGTCCGCTCAGCCTCCACACCGTCGCCGCTAACTCCCAACTTTGTTTCTCAAGGCTATCTGTCAGTCCGCATTTGGTGTCTGAGGACACACAGATTCCCATGCACTGCAAAAAGGCATGGTGAAGGAGGGGGACACAAATCTGTCAGCCTTTTTTTTTTTTTTTTTTAGCAGGAGGGCATTACGTATGACAGTATTCATACATTTTCATCTACTGATATTTTATTTGAATATGTTGTTCTTTTACAGCAATCTAATTTAATAGAACATTTTGTGTGTGTGTGTGGGGGGGGGGGGGTGCAATCTTGGGCAAATTTCTGAATTGTTGTTTGAGCCGAAGAGGAAATGTAATGATGTCTTGAAATGTGTAGATTTATTTATTTATTTATATACATGGACCTTTTCAGGTCCATTTTCAGCTGCTGATTGCTGGGACATTTTCCAGTTTGAACCCCATTCTTCTGGACATGACAAAAAACGCACAGGAACTCATGCAGTACATAGTCCCCTATGTATGGAGAATTTTGGGACATCCTGTAGTTTACAAAGACATTTAAAGAAAATAGATAAAAATGTTTGTAGCAAATTGAAAGTAAATCATACTGGAAAACCCATTCAATTTATTTGGTCTCTAATGACATTCCTTGTGGTTGTGGGTATTTATGTCATGTGCCCCCTTTTTTTAAGTGAGACATGTAGGATAATGATTGTTCTCCACCCCCTCCTCTACCTGCAGTGCTTTAATCGGAGCCGTCAGCCCAGCCGAGCATCTCCCCATATGACTGCCAGACACAAAATTCATTGTCCTTACCATTACTGTCACTTTACTGCCAAATGTCCTGCTCTGGACTCACTCTCATGCCATTGGGTTTGGTTCCCTCCAGGGGAGGCTGAGAGAGGGCTACAAGGTGAGGGGGAGGGGGTGAAGGGATACAGATTGGCAAAAAGAGGGGATCATTATGGCATTTTCTCAATGAGAGTATAATTATCATCAGCTTTGAATATAAATATAAACAAGCTAATTGAAAGGTTTCACCTAAATGTGTCACAGATTTTATGCAAATATTAAAAAGCTGGTAAATACTATTTTTATATTATGAATAAGGCACAAAAAGATCACATAATCCATAGAGTAACAGCAAAAGACATACCCGCATGGAGAAACTGAAACATATACACTCGCTGGCCACTTAATATGAACACATGCACCCCTGCAGCAGTGCAACACATATAATCATGCAGAAGTCAAAGCTTCAGTTCATCTTCACATCAAATATCAGAATCGGGGGGAAAAAAAAGTGATTCCAGTAACTTTGGCCGTGACATGATTGTTGGTACCAAAGGGCTAGTTTGAGTATTTTAAAAACTGCTGATCTCTAGAGTTTATACAGAAAGGTACGGAAGACCTAAGTGGCCATGCATTATTAATTTTTTTTCTTTCTTGTTATCTTGTGATCGCAGCTTAATTATCTTGTGATCTCGACATAACAAAAAGTAGTTTTCTTATGATCTCAACTTAATTTCCTTGTGATCATGACATAGCAAAAGCTGTTTTCTCCACAACGTAATTTTATCCAGAGAAAATGTTGTGCCTTGTGAATGGGACTGGTGTTACATGCACGTTGGCATCTTTGCAATCATAAATTTACCGATTGCCCGCTGTAGAGATGGACGTCTCTACACTTGTGGAAGTCGTCAATCCTGCACAGATGACATATTTTTGTAGGCCAACCCGGAAGTTAGCATCACCCTGGCTCCTTCAACAAAAATCCCAGTAGGATTTTTCCATTGGCTTTTGGATTATTGCAGAAAATAAGCTCTGTGACCAACAAAAGTTTATGATTCTTACCCGTTTTTCATCATGATAGCCTTCACAAATGAACCCAACTTTTATGAATTTTGAAGCCTAAATACAAGTCGCCAGAAGTAAAAAGCTAATGTTAAGCTATAAATGAACTACACCACAGTCACCACTATGCTTCCGACAACTCTTTCAATCTTTATTTAAAAAACACCACAATTGGAAAATACTATAAATTGATAAATCTACAAATTTGAAAGTTTTCGTTGGAATAGTTTGCAACACAACACAACGAGACTGTAGTAGATGAGTTTTCCTGTTTGGTGTGATGACATTTAATGTCCCAGACAAACTCTATAGTCCCATTTAGCCACTTGTTAGCAACCACCTTTTTCAAGACATGTAAAAGCTGAACAAAATCACTAGTGGGGTATTACTGATGTATTTTATTTTGTAGAATGAAACGTGAAAATATCTTGAGCTTATGTTAATGACAGACCTTATTCAAAGCATTTAACCAAAAACCCATTCAAAAAACCCACTGACTTTGGGACAATGGAATCCAAGTACACAGAAAAATTAAGTCGAGATCACGAGAAAACAAGAAAGAAAAAATTAACAATGCATGGCCGCTTATGGCCTCCATGGAAAGGTGTGGGTGGTACTGTCTTCTGGTTCAAACTTACAGGAAGGCTACAGTAACAAATAACGTCTTTGTACAACCGTGGAAAGCAGAAAAGCATCTCAGAATCTCACACAAGACATCAAACCTTGAGGATAATGGGCTACAACAGCAGAAGGCCACATTGGATTCCACTCCTTTTAGTCAAGAACAGGGATCTGAGGCTACGGTGGGTGCAAGCTCAAAACTGGACAATTGAAGATTTTGTGAGCATGTGCAAAGATTTCCCTAGCAGTCTGATAAATTTGGGTTAATCCCACATGCTGGGTTAAATGAACAATGATCAACCAACATATTGTGTTAAAAGAAGATGCCATTTTGCAGTGTGTCTTTGTCCAATATTTACCAAGGCGTGAAGCTAAAAACAAACACATTTGAGATGTATGCAGTGATATCTCGTCACAATATTGAATAACATTAACACCAACATTGGACTACTGATCTGAAGGTTGTGAGTTCAAATCCCAGCATCTGCCAATCTGCCACTGCTGGGCCCTTGAGCAAGGCCATTAACCCTCAACTGCTCAGTTGTAAATGTAAGTCGCTCTGGATAAGGGCGTCTGCCAAATGCCGTAACTGTAAATGTACAGTAAAAAGAAATCAGCCCCAGTCTCTACTTCGTACCAGTTTGTATTTTTTCCTTTGATTGTTGGTGGTGCTGGTGGTCTTGGTCCGACAAAAGTAAAAATAAGTCACATTAAGCCATTTGCATAAACAAAAAAGACAAAAGATCATGTGAATGCCAAAAAATTGAGACTTATTTTGATGTATTTTTTCCTTCACAGAGGAAGGGCTTAGCCATGCTAGCCCATTTATACCAGCCGGCCATGACTGCATAGTTTATGCAGAAAGCACCGTGAATCAACTGAGAAAGATATTTCCTAAGCCTTAATACATCATGCTCCTGTATGTAATTTGTTTTAAAACTTGGCCTTTATATTTGCTTTGTAGTTTTTTTTTTCCTTCTCCTTGCTTCCCGCTTCATGTTCTAGAAAATTCCTTTGAGCGCACGGTAGCATTAACCAGAGCCTGATGGTTACTTTGCCTGCAGTCGTTTTAAGGCAGAAACGAGAGGAAAACAGAGGAAAAGAGAAAGATCAGAGCTCCCTAGGCCATCTCATTCCTACAGCAAAACAATGTTCTCAGCCCACACCGAGGAGCTGTTCTTCCCTGGCAATAACAAATAGAAAGAGAGTTGCTCTAGACACCAACATTAAAAGTGATTAATCATTACTGCTCTCCTTTTTCCCCCTAACTAAAGGATTATACTGCAATAAATCTTAAAAGATGTACATAGGAATCAGTCCGTAATGAAACCCAGCTTTGTTCATTTGTCACCTTTTAAACCCTTTCATTTAAATTACAAAACTTACGACCTTGTGACTTGGAGTATAGATCTCTGGTATTTTCGGACCCAGAAGGGATTAATCCATAAATCTTAAATCCAGATTCCTCTGTTCATTAAGAGGAGTCGGTGTCAGTGTCTTCAGCAGACTCACACACACACACACACACACACACACACACACACACACACATCTACACACAGACACACTCGCACTCTTAGGGCCTGTCAGAAATGCTTTGCTGACATAGACGGATGGTGGAGTAAGGTTGCCAGTGACACAGCAAATAATTATTTCCAATGATCAGCATGTTCTCTGTGCTGCTCCTCCTGCTCGTCTGCCTTAGAGATGAACCAGCACAGAATTAATCTCTTTCTGTCATGTGCACTCACACGGCAGTCAAGGCAACAGAGACAGCAGGAGACTCTGCATCGTAAAACTTTACCTAGGATAAAGTTTACACAAAGCCAGTAGAAGTTCTGTGCATTTTATACTTTTCATATGGTTTTGTATCAAAAGTAAACTAGTCAGGTCTATAGACCGAATTGTAAAAAATAAAAACAAGGACTGACAAGCTAACAAAAAAACAAAACAAAACAAAACAAAAAAAATCAACAGATTTCAACAAACAAGTATAGTGTCTTGAATAAGTATTCACCCCCTTAGAAGTTTCCCACATTTTGTAGTGTTACAACCTGGAACTGAAGTGGATTCAATTGGGATCACAAAAAAATAGTCAATAAAATTTATCAATCAAAATACTTTGATCTATATATATTATATATACACTTTATATACTTTATATACTTTTAATAAAATTATTAAGGAATGAAAACCTAAAAGCTGCGATTGCATAAGTATTGACTTCTTGATGCTGTGAAACCCCTAATAGGAAACATATCTGTCCAGTGACACATTTTTTTATATTTTGGGTCATGTGCTAACTGGCTAATGTATGTGTGTGTATACATAACTCCAGGCCAGAGAGGTATCTCTCTCTCTCTCTCTCTCTCTCTCTCTCTCTCTCTCTCTCTCTCTCTCTCTCTCTCTGTGTGTGTGTGACTTGTGAGTTGCTGTGCCCTGTTGCATGAGTGTTCGTGTGCGTTAACATTCACCTCTGCACCTCTGATTCAATCTGACAGGCCCAGATGTGACAGATCGCTTCCGACACACTTCCATAGCACCAGTCAGTGTGCAGCGGGTGACTCAGCCTCCCCCCTTCTCTCCTGCTGTCCTGTTCCACCATAAACCGCTCAAGAAACCTGAATGCTGCAGGTATTGCGCTGCCAGTGACTGTTCCGTTGAAGCTTAGGAGAGGACAGATCTCAGAGATGTCAGGACAGGTAAACAATAAAAGAAGGAGAACTAATAGGAATATGTTAATTGCTTAAAATAAATAAATAAATAAATAAATAAATAAATAAACTAAAAAAAACCTGCTTTGACAGAATGGTGATGTGTGAATACTATATGATGTACACATTGTACATAGATATACTGTGATATAGAAAGTGATATAGAGGGATTACTGTGATATAGAGAGTGCATGGTGTGCTCAGGAAACACAGGTAAATATTAGAGCAGCGATTAGAGAATGTAAAAACGTAGTGAAATCATTGGTTATGATTGAAAGTACTGGTGACTTAACATAAAAGTGGCAGTTACTGTGCTGTATGATGTTCAATAGTTTTAGTACACTCTTAGAAATAAGCTTAAATCTACATCCCCTAGTTGGTTCATCTTCATTTTGTTTCTTTGAGAGAACCTTTAAAGTCTCCATAAAGTGCAGCAGTATTCAATGTGTCGACGTAATTTCCACTGATACAGGAAGTCAGGGAGGGACATATCGAGTTGCTCCTCCCCTGTTTTAAATAGCCTATAGACTTTAGTTTATTTCACAGCCCAGGCTAAGCCATACTTGACGACAAAAAAAATTTAATTGGAAAAATTGAAAAAGTGATCGAATTCAAGTCATTTCTTTCTTAACCAACGTACAGTTGGAAAACTGAATAAAACGCATGTTTGAACAGCCAAAGACGTATTTACGACCCATGCTTGCTGATATTATTTCTCTAGCTCAACAATGGCAACTTCGGCAAGGTGATTTTTTTAATCACTTTGGGGTGGGACACTTCAGATTCTAGATACCGTTTGATTGGACAAAAAAATCTGCTGAGAAGCTGAAGTGCAGAATGATATCATCAAAATGATAAAAAGACTGTAAATTTCGAATGCATATATCTTCTAAATGCAAATTTGTGTCACTGTTTTGGACGACACTAGCTTATAGATAACCTTAAGGCGAACATATTCATACTAAAAGCCACAAAACATCTGTTTTGATTTCAAGGGGACTTTAAATGTTGCATGGAGAACCCTACAGCAGAGTCTCTTCCTATCAGAGAGAAACATTTTAAAAAGAACCCTCCCTATCCGAAGATTCCTTTAAGAATACATATTTTCAAAGATTATATTGTCTTCAAGAGTAATAAGCATTAATGAGAATGACAAATTATGGCTGTGTCCGTGCTAATTTTGGCATGTTAAATATCCAGCATCATGCACGTAGCCTTGTCACCTCCCAGCTCCAGGGTCACTCTATATCCATCCTGAGCTTGGGTTACTGTCTGTGTAGAGTTTTGCATGCAGTCTTCATGTCTATGTGGGTTTCCTCTGGGCCCTCTGGTTTCCTCCCACTTCTCAAAAATAATCATGAAGGTGAATTGGCTATCTAAATTGCCCCTAGGTGTGAATGAGAGTGTGAATGTGTGTTTGTGTGTGTGTCCCATCTAGGGCATCCCATCCAGGGTGTCATGCCCTGGAGCCACTGTGTTTTATGAAGTGTCTATGAATTGAATTTGATTGAACTGATGAATGAGACAGTTGGGTGGATTGTTATATTACAAATGGATATTATAATAATAAAGAAATACAATTGTAATTTTAAAAAGAAATGTCTATAATTAAGACTTCTTTGGCTCTGAGGCTTTCTCTTTTCAGCTAATTGACAGTGACTAAAACAGAAATGGACTTTTTGACTAATGTTCACACGAACATATATTTTTTTTAAGCCTAATATTTCGAGTGTTAGGTGAACGGTATGCTGGAGCTCTTCAGATGTGGAACGGCATATGAGGCAGATTTAACTCCTTACTCCAAATGGCCTGTGTTACCTTTTAAATGTCACACACACACACGGATGTGTCTGCACTGAAGATGAGCGGAGGGGAAAGGAGAGGTGCCTCTCTAACGTTTCATGAATAGTCATGAAGGGGTTGCTTTCAGAGAATGGCTGCCCCCTGATGTTTCTCAGAGCCGCAGTGGAGATTTATAGACACTAGTCTGATGAGTCCTCATAAGAGCTAAAAAGATGCAGCCGTTGAGAAAGACATCTCACCTATCAAACTTCATAATTGGTATCTGACATTAATACATGAGTGGATGGTACAGTACTTCATTAACAATAGACTGTAAAAGTCTACAGGTTGAGTAGATAATGATTTCTCAAGCCGGTCTGCGTTAGAGCTTCTCTCATACTAACCTGTCAGAGTGGATCATCTTTTCATTACAGCATTGACATTCATATACATTTACAGCATTTAGCATCTCTATAAAACAAGGAGTCAACATCAAACAGCACATCTCTCTCAGGGACTGTAGAAAGTGTAATGATCACACACACACACACTGGCTCCTACGCTGCCCTTTGACACACAGAGGAGAGAGGGAAAATTAGGTATGTCTGCTCCCTATTAATTATAGTCTCTGCTTTAGTTTCGCATGGAGGCAGACGAGCCACTCCATTACGGTGAAGCTGTCGGCTGATAAATTAATAATCAGCCTTGTCAGGGCCTACAGATGAATGGGCAGCGGTGATTGATGCTGTTTTCTTTCACAGGGCACCAGTTTGATATGAGGGCCAAATGTGTTATCAGTGCCACCGGAGCCTTCATGTATAACACTCAGAAAGGAATAGATGACCAGGAACTCAAGTACAGGCCCAAACATCATTGTATGGTGATACATCGTATGGTATATTAGGGGTTATATCATATCATGAGACAGATTTATGAAGAAAAAATCATGCTGGAGTCATGGCACATAATTAGAGATCAATTCTCTAATTAAGGCAAGGCATTGAACATACAACTTGTTTAAGTCTACTCATCAACTACTGCTCTTCAAATGGTGTCCTCAAATTTGTTTACCCATGGGTCCATTATGTAATACTGGCATTCTATAGTACAAAGGGTAAGGAAATGCTATTTATGCAAACATTTTGTACTGTACAAGTGATGACCTGATTTGAAATCAAAATATGCTTCCTTAGAGACTGAATCCAACTTAAAAGCAAGCCCAAGATGTATAGATATTGACTAAAATATCCCCAATGTTTAATAATTCTGCAGGATTACTTGTATTACAGCCTCGTGTTTGTGTACAAGAGACATTCTTCTCTAATTAATCCCTAAAACTTATTTTGAAAGCAGAAAAAAAAAAAAAACAGGGTGAGCTAGAAAACTAGAGAAACCTAGTAAAGAGATTTATACTGTGAAATACACAGCTCAGAATTGCTGTGAAAACAGGCAAGACCATATAAAGTTTGGGATGAGAAACAATTGGCTTAAATAACAAATTGGGAATCAAGGAACAGGTGCAAGCAATCACCTGCTCCTGTTTCTCATGTGCATGTAGACTTCACACAAACAGGAGCTGCTTTCAAAAGAGGAAAATGGGAAAACAAAAGGATCACAAGCCAAGCATATGTACAGAGCTTGGGACACCATGAGGGTCAGAACCAGGGTAGATATGACAGAGAAAAGACAGAGGCTATGACTAAGATGAAGGAAGGAACAAGGCATGAGAGACATTGTGGTAGGAGAACAGGACCAGAGATCAGGATGTGAGACAGGCAAAAAAAAAAAAACAAAAAAAAAAACCTAAATAAAAACGAGCAGAGAATGCTCAGGCAGAAGATAAGCTGGGGAATACGTAGCAAGGAGCAGGAACAGACCCAAATATTCACTAGAAGACTGAACAGAAATAGGTACTGACATAGAATCTTGAGCAGAAACAGCAACAGAGATAAGAGTAGATCCATAACCTAATTATGTGGTCATTGTCACTGTATCCGTGGAGGTCATGGCAGTGCTAGAAAGACTGACAGAGAAGTGCAGTAAACACAGTAGTAGTTAATGTTTCAGTTGCCTTATGACATGGTCTCAGAGTCTACTAGGCTTACCACTGCTGGCACACGTTTACTCTTAGAAAAAGTAATGCTGCAGAAAACAGTCTTTGCAGGCTGTTGTGGCATGATGTGCTACTGGTAGAAAAAGGTTCTTGGAAGCTGCTGAAGGAGCAGAGTTCTTGGAAGCTGCCATTTGAGCAAAATTGTTTTTGTGTAAGATACTTGTAGGGCAGTGTTCACCAGCCATTTCCTTGAGATCTACCTTTCTGCAGGTTTCATCTCCAACCAAAATCTTACACACCTGTTTTAGTTGATCAAGAATTTCTTATGGCAATTATTAGATCAGGTGGGCACGATTATGGTTGGAGCTAAAGTCTTTAGGAAGGTAGATCTACAGGAACATGGTTGGTGAACACTGTTGTAGAGCATGATCATGGATGCTGCTGTTGGAGCATGGTTCTTGGAGGCTGGAGCTGGAGCCGGGTTCTTGGAGGCTGGAGTTGGAGAAAGGTTCTTGGAAGTTGCTGAGCATGATTCTAGGTTGCTGCTCGTGTAGCCAGAATTTTTAATGATGATCTACAGTTGATGACACTACACTGAAAAGAAGTCAAATTTCTACTTGTACCTGTTTCTGTATTAACTCCCACAGTTACTCATCTCTTGCAGTCTTTTGGGTTAATCATCATCTTGGACCCTGCCCTAAAGGTTCAAATACAAAGGTATGCTTTTGATGGATGATGCAAGTCTGTCAGCCAAATTCTGTAAATATAAATATCTGTAAATTAGTCTGCTGGTGAAACAGGATTTTTGGAGGCTTGGACACTTGCAATGGAAGAGCAATGGATCAAGTGAGGCAGGGTTATGGGCTGAGGCCTATGAGCAGCTAAGGCAGCAGTGCAACAGGACAGAAAGAACCCACTGAAGACAGTGTTCTTTGTTTGTTTAACCTAAAAAAAAAAGTGTGTATTTCTCCTGATTGGACTTTCTCAATTTCCAGTTTATATCTGGTGAATATTTGTGATTTGGTTTGTAAATGGTGAGTTTGTATGAAAAGTGGTGGGATGGATTAATTGCTGATGACTGATATGGCCCACTCAACTACGGCCAGAGAAAAGCTTAAAGGAGGACATTGTTCTCGCAGCTCAGCTTTATGTTAAACATTTGTGCTACAAATGGGAATTTTCACTATTATGCTGAGTTTTAATGTAATGAAATAAGCCATATTTACAAAAACATCAATCTTTTAAATATGTCTAGCAGGACCTTTTGAATAATTATACCTCAATTCCAGTTGTCCTGATTTATAAACATTTTTACTCAAAACAGTAGATAAGCTTTGACTATGACAGCCTTTTCCAGTCTCCAGCCAAAGGCAGGTCCATCTGCCTGTTAACAGTGCAAAATTAAGTCATCTCAGATTATGACTCCTGACAAGTGAAAACCCCTCTTGTCCGAATCTACATGTGAAAACAGGATTAAGCTGTGCTGGGAGTGTTAAGGGCTGCTGAGTTTTCTCTCGGGGTGGGATTATCCTGTGGGCTTAGTCCCAGGAGAAAACCGCTTTGCCTTTGCAGTTCAACAGCAGAGACTGCACCTACACTAAACCTGACCTGGAGATATGAACACTTTGGTATTAATGAATATGAAAATGTGTACCAGTGGTAATAAGTGATATGTTTGCTATCTTCTTAAAATTCTAAAAAAAAAAAAAAAAAAAAAAAACAGTTTTGCATATGTTTTTTTGTTCTTTTCTGAGAAATAAGAGAAATATCTAAAGGCAGCCCTGCACTTAGGCCACATGTGTGTATATTGTCTTAGCCCATTATAAGACACATGTATGCTGCACATATTATGATTTCATTTCTCTCTCCAATGCTCCAATAATGGCCTGTGTTGGAAAATACATAATAATAAAGAATTTAAAATTATTAGCATACAACACAGTAACTGATAACTCTACCACACTACTGTCTTTATTTCCTACCCACTGCTTTAACAATTTTCCAGTTTTTCTCACACACGCCTTCTTTTGGATATCTTAATGGTTTTAATGGTGGTTTAAGGTTTTGGGGTAGTGGTTGTGAGTTGAAATCCCTTGGGCAATTGAACAAGACCCTTCACCCTCAACTGATCAGATATTGTGTGTGTCCTGTCACCAAATGAACAAAGATGTTCTGCTTATTAATATATATATATATATATATATATATATATATATATATATATAGTGTGTGTGTGTGTGTGTGTGTGTGTGTATGTGTGTATGTATATGTGCAGTGCCATTTCTTCTCCAAACATGGTGTGTAGTATGACAGCCAAAAAGTTCAATTTTGCTCTCGTCTGACCAGACTACACTCTCCCAGTATTTCATAGGTTTGTCCAAATGAGTTGTAGCAAACTTTAAACGAGTTTAGACATGCCTATTCTTTAGTAATGGAGTCTTGCGGGGTGAACGTGAGCAGTGGAGTGCATTGCCTATTTTTTTCTCTGTGACGATGTCACCTGCTGCCGCCAAGTGTTTCTGGAGCTCTTTCTGAGTGGTCCTTGGCTCTTGGGCTACTCTTCTGACTATTCTTCTGACTCCCTGGTCAGAAATCTTGTGAGGAGCTCCTGTGCATGGCCGGTTGATGACTGAGTAATGTTGCTTCCACTTATGGATAATGGCCCCAGTGGTGCTTATTAGTGCTTACTTTATATTTCCGGATTTCTTGAGTTAATACTGATGTCTGGTGAAAATTTCATGTGAATAGCCTCACTGGAAATATATTTACTGAAAAAAATTGTGATGCGTCCAATACTTATTTCCCCCACTGTGAAAAAGTATTTCCTTCGATGTTGGCCTTGGCTCTTTTATGACTTTTTGGTTGAGTAGTTGCTGTTCTCTTGAAGGAATTTTGGAAGGTCGGCCACTTTTGGGAAGGTTCACTACTGTGCCGATTTTTTCCATTTGGATATAATGGCCCTCAATGTGGTTCGTTGGCATCCCAGAGCCTTTGAAATAGCTTTGTAACCTTTCCCAGACTGACGTATTTTAACCACCTTCTTCCTCTTCATTTCTGGAATTTCTTTCAACTTTGGCATAGTGTGTTGCTGGTAAGACCTTTTAGCCAACTTCATGCTGTTGAAAAAGTTCTATGTACGTGTTGATTGGATTGAACGGGGCTGACAGTAATCAGGCCTGGTTGCGTCTAGTCCAGCTGAACCCAATTATGAATGCAGTTTCATAAATTTGGGGAATTAGTAACTACATTTTCACACAGGCCCAGTTGGTATTGGATAACTTTTTTGCTTTAAATAGCATTATCATTTAAAAACTGTATTTTGTGTTTACTCAGGTTGCCTTTGTTTCATATTAGATTTTGTTTTAATTTCTGAAAACATTTAATATGAGATATACCCAAAAACAAAAAAAAAGGGGGGGCACATACCTTTTCACAGCACTCTATATATCTGAGGCTTGACTAACTCTGTCAGACTGATGTGTCTGTGTCTGAGTGCACTGGGAGTTTGGAGCAAGTGAAATGAACGGCTGGTACATGTCTTCCCTGAATGCAGAGTTATTGATCTAGCTTGAATGCTCTAATTGTTTCTAGGGTACGAGATGTTTGCTGGGTGATTTGATTGATTAGGCCACACAGCACTCTGGTTATTACAGAAAACAAAACCCATAATGGCGATCTCTCATAGCATCACTTACTCATAGTTTCCATCTGTGTAACTGGAGACTGTATCAGATATATAAACGAGAGTTACCTAGACATATTTAATGTAAATAATTTGACTTGCTCAAGCCAATTGTAATGATGATTAAAAATGCCTCTAATGTTAGTTCTTTGTTGACAAACCAGCAGAATCTTGGTGGCTGAACTGAACACACAGGGAAAATGAAACAAGATGGTATCAAGCAGTGGTGGGAAAATGGCTCACAGATACAGACTGGTGTCCAGGTAAATGTGTGTGTCTGTGTGTCTCTTTGTGTCTATATTTCAGTTCTCAGTATCCAACCCTAGGCTCAGAGACAACACGAGCAACAATGACTTCAGTGGTGAGAGGTGAATGACTGTAGGAGACCCCGATAATGTCCTGCAGTCACAAGCTGACACAAAGCAAGCAGCCTACAGTCAGAGAGAGAGATAGAGATAGAGATGTGTGAAAGATGAGTGAGAAGGCCATAGGGAAGACTTGTTCACTCCCCCATCCTTGTCTCTGGTCAGAGGGAGTGGAGTTCTCTCATTTTCAGATGACAGGATAGGAAGGATGGTTACAGGCCAGTTTGACACATTGTACAGTCGATGACACCCAGGACTTGAGAGTGGCCTGGAGTGGACAGACCTCTTTACTGCTCACATGCCCTCCCACACACACACATCACATCACTGTCTCAGGGAGTGGACTTCTCTCTTGTCTTCTCTGCCTCAGGGCTGTTCCTTTCTTCTTGCTCAGGGTTGGACTCTGTCCACTACTGAATTGTCTGTATTCAGTCACTCAATGGCTAGATTGTGCTGCAAATTAAAGCAGTCGGTATGTTCAGTGTTGTCTGTTCCGAAAACGCCTTTCTGAACTGTAACTCTGAACACAGGGGTCTGTGTTTTCTTTCTTTCCTTTTTTTTTTAATAAATGCTTTTTATATAATCAAGAAGAGCAAAAAAAAAGTCAATTCAGTGTCTGTCTAATAAATATTCTAATAAATATAAAAATGACGAAAACAATTAAGTAAGAAAACACTTTTGGTGCTTTTATGAGTTTTATGAAAACCTAATCCATATAGAGTGTAGTTCATTTCAAAGCTCTGAATATTTTTTTTTCAATGCTCTGACATTATGGGGACCAGTTTATCTTTGGAATCATTTAGCTGTTTTCAGGTATTTGAGATTGGTAGATTTGGTGTATACCAGAAACTTGTGTGTCACCTCTCCTCCAGTGTCAGTTTTACTGCTAGTAATTCCCTGTTGCCAATATCATCATTTCTTTCTGTGGGTGTGAGTTTCTTTGAAAATATCTTGGCCAGGGTGCCCTGGTTTTGAGGCAAGATGGCTTCCACCCCCTCCTTGGAGGCATCCACACAGGAGTTCGTCCGTCGATTTCGACGAAGACCGAAGTTTTCCATTTCCGCCTCCATTATGGAGAACACAAACTGGAACTTTACTTGTGCGTGAATTGGATTATAGTGAGGAAGACTTGCGCAGCATCGGCCCCACTCTCACTTCCCGGTGACCACCGTGATCCAGTGGCAAGACTGAGTCAAGACGACAGAAGATGGACCCCGGGCGCAGTGATTCATACACCCATTCATACACTATGGACACTTTGGAAACGCCAATCCGCCTACCATGCATGTCTTTGGACTGGGAAACTGAGGAAACCAGAGTACCCTGAGGAAACCCCCGCAGCATTGGAAGAACATGCAAACTTGGAGGCATCCACCACTGCTTTGGATGCTGTAGCTTGGCATTGGAATTTAATGGGCCATGGTGAAGGCTTGTTTTAGCGTTGTGAAAGAATGATCTGCTTGGGGGTTCCATATTAGCTTCTTTTATCTTCCTTCAAAGACTGATGGAGTTGCCATAGCACTGAAGTATCAAATGAATGCCAATAGAAGTGTACAAATCCTAGGAGTCTTTGCAGGTATTAGCTACTTTGGGGAGTGAGCTATTCTGCTACTACTTAGACTTTGGTAGTGCCCATGACAATACCCATGCTGAGGACATCACTAATGAATGCTTAAAAGACCAAGAGAGCATTGACTAGTCCATAGAGCATTAGATTCAAGATTCAGATTCAACATTTTATTTGTCACATACACAATTATATACAGTATATAACTCGCAGTGAAATGAAAAGCTGGCCTACTCCTCTTTAGACTGTGCAATAAATATTCATTCAAAATAAAAATCAGAAATGAATAAGAAATAAGATAAGAAATATGAAATATATGTACAGGAATGTGCAAAAATAGATGTACAAAATTAGCATCTGAATGTGCTAAAAATGGGTGTACAAAATATGTAGTATGTACGTGTAGTAACAATACCATACAAGGTGCAAAGTGCCGTGTGCAGTGTGTGGAGTTTCAGTGTAGTGGAGAGTGAACTGTAGCGTCTTTATGGAGTCCTAAGGGGTCTTTAGGGAGGACTGTGTTGAGAAGTCTGATGGCCTGAGGGAAGAAGCTCATCCTGAGCTTCTCAGTTTTAGCCATCAGTTAATGAAAGTGCTTGCCTGATTGCAGGAGGCTGAATAGACAAGTACCGGGGTGAGTGGAATCTCTGATTTTAGCAGCTCTTGTATTGCAATGCCTGGTGTAGATGTTGTGCAGAAAGGGGAGAGCAGACCCAGAGGTGCGCTCAATAAGCAGTAAGCACACCACTCTCTGCAGGGTTTTGTGGTCCTGGTTTGAGCAGTTTCAATACCACACTGAGATGAACTGAATTAGTAAACCTTCTATAGTATAGAACGTTTTCAGGATTGCTGGGAGACCGTGAATTTCCTCAGCAGTCTTAGATGGTACAACCATTGTCCTTTGTTCACCTGAGCTTGAATGTGATGAGTCCAGGTCAGGTCCAGAATATGTGTACTCCAAGATACCTGAAGCTGCTTACTCTCTCCATGGGGGTCCTGTTGATCTCAAGTGGGGTGTAGTTCTGCTGCTGCCTCTTCCTGGAGTCCACAACCAGCTCTTTGGTTTTACTGACATTCAGGGAGAGACTGTTATCCTGGTACCAAGCTACGACTTTCTCCACCTCGTCAAGGTAGGCGGCCTTGTCATTGTTTGAGAAGAGGGCCATAACCACTGTGTCATCAGCAAACTTGATGATAGAAGTGGTAGCTGTGAGAGGACACACAGCCATGTGTGTGCACATCAAAATCATCAGTATTGATTTAACACCCACAGTGTTGAATTCACACCCTACAGTCCATATATATAAGTGCATTGGACTCAAATAAACACTCTGGGTGTTACTTCAACACTAGGGATTTTACTGTGTAGAGAGAGTAGAGAAGAGGGCTCAGGACACAACCTTGAGGGGCTCTGATGCTCAAGGTGATGGTGTTGGAGGTAAACTGGCCCACTCTCACTATCTGGGGTCTGCCTGTGAGGAAGTCCAGGACACAGTCACTGAGAGGAACATTAAGGCTGAGGTCCCTGAGCTTGGAGGCCAGCCTGTGTGGAACTATGGTATTGAAAGCTGAGCTATAGTTGTTGTCAACCTGTGGGTGAGGGTGGTGTTAAGGACATGAGAAATCGCACCCTCAATTGACCTATTGGGGCATTAGGCAAACTGGAGATGGTCAATGGTGTCAGGGATGGAGGAGAAGATGGAGGTTTTGATAAGCCTCTCAAAAACCTTCATGACAAGCAATGTTAAGACTACAGGATGATAGTCATTTAGGTAAGAGGACTTATTGTTCTTTGGCACAGGAATGACAACAGATTTTTTAAAGTAGGTGGGGACTACACATTTAGCTAGGGACTCATTGAAGATGGCAGTGAACAAACCAGCTAGCTGATCAGTGCAGGATCTTAGTACATGGTCATCAGAACCAACCACTTTCCTGATGTTCACATGTTCATGAGGCTCTGAACCTCGTCCTCCGAGAAGGTGATCACACTCTCATCGCTAACATAGCTGCTATCTTCTATAGCAATAGTCGGCAATTCAGTGCTAGTGCAGTTAGCCTCAAAGCACACGTAGAAAGTATTCAGTATTCATTGGCCAGAGAAGAGTCAGCTCTCACTGCAACAGCTGGATCCTCCGAAGGACTTGCAACAGTGGATTTGCCTCCCTGCAACATGCGCTGTGAGTCATGGTAATAATAATGAGTCTTTATTGATCACATATACATATGCACAGTGAAATTCTTTTCTTCACATACCCCAGCATGTTAGGAAGTTGGGGTCAGAGCACAGAGTCAGCCATGATACAGCACCCCTGTAGCAGAGAGGGTTAAGGGCCTTGCTCAAGGCAGCCCAACAGTGGCAGCTTGGCAGTTCTGGGGCTTGAACCCTGACCTGTAGAGCAGCAACCCAGGGCCTTAACCGCTAAACCACCACTTTTAGTGGAGATCAACAGGTACATGTGGGATCAAGGTGACATTGTACTTAAGACCAGGCAGATAGCACAGTCATAGGATTTGTGTGGAAGTAGGGTGCATGCTCTCGGTTTGTTTAATCCTCTTTTGAACTCATGATTCTTAGTTTGTTTCTGGTCTCTAAACTGGTATGGTTATAGTGATGTGAGACAGAAGGTGTACCTGGGCAGTTTGGTAGGTGACAACACCTTTACCTACTAGTTTTCCATCCAAAGTTGAACACAAGTGTTTTTGATGGTTGTACAGAAATCCTGAAATGTTGAACTAAGTGTCAGTTAGTATGGGTGATCGCTGTTGGCAGGAACAGAAGAAAAATATGAGTTCTTTCTTCAAGAAGATTGTCTTGGCAAATGGCCAAACTGATGAGCACATCTAGTTACAATCTGTTGATGCAGCAAGCCAACTCTGTAATCACATCCCTTCTCAAACCCCGTGGAAGGCAGTGATGAGAGAAGGTTTGTTCCATCTGCTTCCAGTAGTCAATTGTGCAAAACTCTAAGGCATATTTGGCTTTGGCTGCTGACCATTGTCCTTGTTTAAGAGTCATGAGATGTTCTGCTTCTTCACCCACCCTTTGGGAACATGTTGTGAAACAGTTCTACAATTAGGACATGTGTGTGCACAGTGTCACCCTCGTTCATCCAAACAGCAGTGGCCCATTCATGTGCTTTCCCAGTGAGTAGCAAGACAAGATATTTTGTCTTTGACTTGATCTCTTGAGAAATGCTGCAAGGCTTGTTGTAGGAATTCTTGGAAACTTGGAAACATGTCATATTTTTGGGTTGTGCAAAAAGTAGCTGAAGGGAAATGGGCACCGCCATGAAGTAACTGGGGTCTATCATTTGCACAGTGGCTTAGTGGTTAGAATGTTTGCCTTCGATACCTGCCTCCACGCTAGGTGTGTGGAGCTTGCATGTTCTCCCTCTGCTTCTGGGGTTTCCTTCAGGCTCTCTGATTTCCTCCCCCCATCCAATAACATGTGCTGTAGACTGATTGACATTTTCAAATTGTCTGTAGTGTGTGAATGGGTGTGTGAGTATGTGTGTGTGTGTGATTGTGCCCTGTGATGGGTTGGCACCCTGTCCAGGGTTTTCCCCACCTTGTGCCTCGAGTCCCCTGGGATAGGATCCAGGCTCCCTGCGACCCTGTGTAGGAAAAGGTACAGAAAATGGATGAGTGAGTTTGGTATAATAATGTATAATAAGGTAATAAGGAACATATTTCACGTCTTATCTATAGTAATCCATAATATGCTATGGATGCAATAGAGAGATTAGGCGTATTCATTTAAAATGAAAAACATGTTATTATTTTGCATTGGAGAGCTTTATTATAAGAAACATTTTAATATTGCTTTTATAGCTTTTTTATTTTTTGGCATTTTGTTTTAAATTATCTCAGATGCAGAGGTCAACCACTTTTTTTTTTTTACAATGGTGTATACAGTCCATGAGAGTCTATTGATCTGAGCTGTCCACACGGTCAGCCGTATGTCGGCTTTTCCTCTGAGCCTCCTGTTCTTCCAGGCCAGCGAGACTTCCCACAGCACCTCTCCCCTGCTGTCATGAATGTTTAAAAATTGCCCTTTGATAACGAGTTTGTCACTGTTTTATTCAGAAATATCAACCGCCCCGTTATACTGGCAGGTATTTTCTCTTTTTTTTCTTCATGCCCCAATCGATATACAACACCATATTAATATTTAATTCTTTATATGTCACAGCAATATAAAAAGAGTTGATGTTGTGAAGCCTCATTTATTTTCTGATGCAGTTGGTCGAGTGCGTGTGTGCGTGTGTGTGTGTGTAAGCTGATGTGAGAGGAAGATAGCAGGCCATGAGGCAGTATCATGCAGCATCAGTGTGGGCTGATGTCTGGAGCTGTCCATCATCCTCATAAAGACCTGGGTTAGCTGGCCTGTATGCTAAGCTCACACTCCCCTATCAGGCCTTTTGCGGATGTGTGTGTTGGGGTTGTCTCTTCTGTCTGTCCCTCTATCTCTTCCACTCCTTACATTATGAACCGGACAAATCAGGAAATTTGTAGTCTCTTTCCCCGTCTCTACTTCTATCTCTTTCACTCTTTATTTCTTTTGCAGCTGGTTAGCATTCAGACACCCAAACGGAACACCCTCACAACCTGTATTGAAGAGGTATTACATTCTCTCATTAAGAAAAAAGTGCATACTGTATATATGAGGGCTAGATGTAACTATACACAATATCACTATTTTAGTGTTATACAGTAGAAAGCAGTCATGCAGCATGTAATCTCATAATATGAATATGGATAAAACAACTTTGTATCATTTACTTTGAAAACAATTTTGTTCACGCCTTTTAATATAATCATTTTCAAATCTTTTAATCGTTTTCAAACGATTTCCTGTGATTTCACCGGGTTTGATTGTATATCAAATACATACATGTAGTTATATCTTTTGCTATTGTATTTTAATCATATCAAAAAAGTTACATTTAAGCTATTTTGCACAATCATGTCAAGAAAGCGACTGTAAATTGAAGTTAGCTGAGCTACAAAGTAATTCATTTTCTAATCAGAATGCATACATAAAATGCATACATGCGTGGACCTGGTCTTAAATTGCACATGCTTCATGGATTAATCATTTATTTGGACTGAATTATTTCATTTTAATCGGAAACGTCTAATGAATAGACTTTATTCATAAAAAAAAAAAACTTTTATTGGTTCATAATTATAGGGATCTGTTGTATGAAAATGCATTATTATTTGTGATAATGTACAATTTGAAATGGGAAGAACATGGGGATCTAGCCTCCATACACCATGCCTCCTCACAAACAATTAGTATTATCAAGTGATTTCTAACAAAATTTTCACCCATTTTTTTTTTTTTTTTTAGCCATGTCATGAGAGTGTAAACTTTTATAACTCTCAGTGTCTAGATCTCATCCTCTCCGCTCCACCAAAAATAAATTCAGAGAATTTAGTAGATGAAACCTGACAGCAGTGATTACATCATCAGCAGCCATTCTCACTCTGTGTTTAACTGGCAATAAACACACGTCTCCAGTGTGTCCACTCAGTGTCAGCTTTTAAATGAACTGAAGCTACATTAACAGGCCAGGACAGTCTACCTTCCTGTGTGACTCTCTCTCAAACACTTTTAACTCCTTGCTTTAGGGTTGCGTCCCAGAGCCAGAGTACAATCTATGATCGGGGTGTTTCTGGAATGTTTAAAAAGGTCAATATGCTGATAATTTTGACAGTGCTTGACCTTTGATGGAAAAAAAAAAAAAAAAATCGCAACAAAACTGTGCTGAATTGATATAACTTTCTCTTTGTTTTGGCTTCGCTACATCATGTATAACAGTCACACCCTGCTGTCTATGCACTGCAAGCCTGCTTACAGTGACTCGACTGTTAAACTACACCATCGATCTCACAACACCAGTTACTTTTAGCATTCTGGGAGAGTTTTTGAATTAGCAGGTTGTTCACACTGTCTTGTGATTCACTCGTTTGCTTGCAGGTTGCTCAGCATCTCATATCTGTGTACAAAATGGCCATGTGGTAAGAAGTAAAAGCTGGCTTAGTGTTTGGGAGTATCAACTTTAAGAACATCATTAAATGACACAATTATTTCTGAGAGATTTAACTTATTTCTGATGATAAATCAGTTGCAACATCAAGCCTGTAGAGTATCAGAACTCTATTAAGCCGTGTCTTTTATTTAATCCTCTCCTCTTTCACGCTCCACAAGGCTCCATAAAGTTGCCAAATGTGTCTTATTGATATTCCGTTGATGAAGTTTGTGTTAGGAAGGAGAATTCCTAAAGGGATTGTGCATCTGCTAGATTTCTACTTGTCAATCAAAGGCTACTTGAGAAAAGTCAAATACAAATTGCTTTTTAAGATGCTGATCAAGTGCATACTGTATATATGAGGGCTAGATATAACTATACAGGGGTTCGATTCCCACCATGGCCCTGTGTGTGGAGTTTGCATGTTCTCCCCCTGCTGCGGGGGTTTCCTCTGGGTACTCCGGTTTCCTCCCCAGTCCAAAGACATGCATGGTAGGCTGATTGGCATGTCCAAAGTGTCCGTATGAATGGGTGTGTGTATGTGATTGTGCCCTGCGATGGATTGGCACCCTGTCCAGGGTGTACCCCGCCTTGTGCCTGATGCTCCCTGGGATAGGCTTCAGGTTTCCCCGTGACCCTGAAGAGGATAAGTGGTATAGAAGATGGACGGATGGGTGGAAGGAAACATCTAATGAATAGCACATTTTCTTTTCACATCATTATGATTGTACTGCCGACTTTTCTACCGTAGCACGTATTCAATTCTCTTTCTCTAGGAATTCTCCTTTCCAACACAAATTCATTTTAATTCACCTTCATTGGCATTATAATATTAGTACGGAGAGAGTTGAGTTACGTGTGTAACTGCAGACTTGTGCACTATTCAGAAGCTAATGAGAGTTATATATGAGAGGTGGAGTTCGCAAAACCAAAGGTGTTTATCAGTTGCATGTAAGGAACAGTATTGCGTGTACAAATGAAAATGTATGTATAGTAAAACTAGGTTTTTATTTTTTTTTTTTTATGGGGAGCTTTGCCCTTGATATTGAGAATCGTAAGCATACAGCTGTAGTGAAATGTACAGAGAAACACAGTAAGAGAAAGGCTAAACCTCATCGCAAGACTTCCCAGTCTTCTCCTAAAGATCTGCCCTCCTGCTGCATTTAAATCCACTCCTAATCCAACACACTGGCATCTAATATTCATACACTTGTGAAGATGTTGATTAGCTGGATCAGACATGTTAGATTAGAGCTGGAATGCTGTAGGATTGAAGATCTTCAAAAGCCAAGGAAAGATATATTAACTTCCTAATTACCAAGTACCTGCTAGTCATTAAAAAGCATATGGTTCTTTACAATTTAACAGACAACCAATTATGCAAGAAACCATACAGTCACTCAAAGGCTTTACTCCTCAGTTGTACACTATACAATAATTATTCAGATTTCTGTGAAGTAAACCAAATGTGCTGTGTCTGTGTGTGTGTAGTAGTAGTAGTGGAATCTACCGTGTTTGTTTTATGTAAGGATTAAAACACCATGCGGTGTAATAATCAATGACGGGGTGGTGTGATGTGGCCCAACACAAAGTGGAGTTACTGCTACCTCCCCAGAGTTGATTATTTTCCTCCAACTGCACACCCCAGAGTGTTTTATTGCTCTTATAGTGCAGCAATTTTCCAGTGCTAACAGTTTATTTTATTTATAAAAGGATGATATGTTCTAATTACTTGTCATGTTACTGAGAATCCCGTAAAGCCCTGCACCCTGAAGAATTTCCTGTGTCAGAAAACTTAGAGTTACAGCTTTTAATAGTGACACTGGGGACTTCTTCCAGAAATGTTAAATAACATCTACCCACACATGAAAAAAAACCAAAAACATATAAACAGTTACACTTTGTAGAACCCGGTATGTGTGAAAGGTGGGTGGGAAGCAGGACTCGGGAGACAGACAGACTATGATGGAGCTTTGGGGCTCACTTTAATGTTCTTAATGTTTTAATGTCATGTAAAAATGTAATTTCCTGAACCGCTTATCCTACATAGGGTTGTGGGGGAGCCTGGAGTCTGGATACCTACTGCATACACACTCACGCACCCACTATGGACAATTTAGAGATGTCAATCAGCCAAAACACGTCTTTGGCGGGGGGGAGGAAAGCAGTGTACTCGGAGGAAACCCCGAAGCAGGGGGAGAACAATCAATCAGATCAATCATATTTGATCATTCAACAGCACTTTAGTATAAGCTATATTAGTGAGGGCATGCTTGGATGACTTATTCAGTTAGATTAGTTAGTAGTTAGTTAGTTAGTTAGTTGGTTAGTTGGTTGGTTAGTTGGTTGGTTGGTTAGCTAGTAAATTAGTTAGTTAGTTGGTGTGTTAGTTATTTAGTTAGTTAGTTAGTTAGTTAGTCATTATTGGTTAGTGTAATTCCAACTGACAGGAGACAGTAATTAAGTCCCTCCCACTCAGAAAAAATCCAACAAGCCAGGATGCACAAACTTCCAACATACAAGACTGAATAAGTAGGACCTCTAAAACCAAATGTTATTTTTTTATTTGTCTTTTTGTAAAACAGGCTACAGTATTTTTTCTCATAAATTCAGCTTTAGAAGCAAGAATGAATGAACAGTGGAAAAAAACTCACTTTACACAGAATTTGTATAGGTGAATTTAATTTGTGGACATCAGGAGCATGACCCAATAGACAGCAAAAATGCAGGCTTTTGAAATTTTATTTTCCCCCTAAAAAATAAATAAATAAATAGAACAATATGGTAGAGCACAACTGGTATCCTAGTTGCAAAAATGTTGCTAGCTAGCTAATGTTATGTCTACATTCCCTCCAAAAACACAACATGGCCACCCATATTAGCCTGATTTTTGCTCGACCCCAGTAAAAAAAACATCGCAGTTACAAATCCGTAACGAGTGACAGCTGCTTTATTCTGTGCATTCTGCTGCCCTTGAGAACGGAGGTGGACAGATAAAGACACATATGTATGTTATAACTCATTATACACTATATAGTTCTGATAAGGGGTGAACTGATCTTTCTGTCACTGTATTAAAAATAGCTCATACAAATTTGACAAAGGAAGTAAAGACTTCATCACCTGGCTGTGCTGAGAGTTCTGGAGGTGAAGAAAGCAATTTGTTTATTTGTGTGTGTGTGTGTGTGTGTGTGTGTGTGTGTGTGTGTGTGTGTGGTATCAGATCTCCACCAGTCTGTATTGTGAGTGTGATGTTCTGGCTCAGTAACCATGGAGCTGGATTTCTCATGTAGGTAACGATAACACACGGTCTCTCTACATCAATTAGCTTTCATCCTGTTTTGTCAAAACACACACACACACACACACACACACACACCTACAAACGTACACGCACACATTATTTACTTCATTTCTTTCACACATCGTCATGAATTTCATCACACAACTTCCTGTTTTTGCTGTATGTCCTTTATTAATAAAGGTGTTTTATCCCACAGGCTCAGACTGATTCATATCATTATATCTATTAAGCACTTTATGATAATGATTGTGTGTGTGTGTGTGTGTGTGTGTGTGTGTGTGTGTGTGCGTGCATGTGTGTAAGAGAAGCATCTGCTTTCTACAAAAAATCTCTCGCCTGCAGCTCCTCTGACAGCAGCACAGCCGCTTCACAGCTACAAATCACCGGATAATGAGCCGTGATTAGGAGTTCATTAATTAATCACTAATTACATTGGGATAATGTTGACTTAAGACACTACGCCAGCTAGTGCTGTTCAAATACACTGGAAGCTGCAAAAAGACGAGGATGCTCACACAGTGCATGAGGAATATAGAATTTTATTCATAAATACCTATGCAAGGGATTTTTAAAAAGGAAAAACTATGCATATGGCTGCATTTTCAATTAAAGACTTCCCTTCCAGGCCCTGTGTATCCGGGATGGGCTCCAGAGCTTTAGTGACCCTGACCTGGATAAAGAGCTTGCTAAATGAATGCATGAACTAATTAAAGCACCTTTATTGCCTGATGCTTGACAACGTTCAGAGGTATTGTGGTCTTCCCGGTGTATACAAGTTTAAATCACTAAAGACAACCTTAATGACATTCTCATCCTGGACCATTTCCAGATGATTATTATGCACACTATATCTAATTTATATAAATAAATAAAAAAAGATCAAATTTATATTTCTGAGGGGGGGAAAAAAAACTGAATTCTGGCATATAGCCAAAAAAAAACAAAAAAAACCACACAACAAATCCGGTTTTGGCCAAAACTGTGTTTTTCTTCGTATAACTATTTTGACCTGAACTTTAGGAAACCATAAATATCGATCCATCCATCTTAATCCTTTTCAGGGTCACAGGGAAACCTGGAGCCTATCCCTGGGAGCATGAGGCACAAGGCGGGTACACCCTGGACAGGGTACCAATCCATCACAGGGCACAATCACATACACATTCACACACCCATTCGTACACTACAGACACTTTAGACACGCCAATCAACCTACCATGCATGTCTTTGGACTTGGTGAGGAAACCGGAGTACCCGGAGGAAACCCCACAACACGAGGAGAACATGCAAACTCCACACACACAGGGCCACGGTGGGAATCGAACCCCCGACCCTGGAGGTGTGAGGCGAACATGCTAACCAGTAAGCCACCATGTGCTTAACATAAATATATTTCAACAAATCAATATGGAAATGTTTTAATTCCCTTCCCTTGTTCTCATTCTTACACATTTTCCACGAGATCAGTAAATAAAACTTATAGAAATCCCTGTTTGTGTCTTGATTTATTCATTTAGGAAATAGAAACAGAAAAAAAAAAAAAATTGTGTGTTTCAATGCTTACTATTATGTATGTGTTTCCTACAATCCAAGCAACATTCTGTGTATGTGTGTCGAATATATTTTCGATGAACACTGTACACTTTATTGTACATCTCGCTTCGACAGCACCCTCACACACTCTTTTACTATCGCTCTATTAACTAACAGCATGTCAAACTCACTGGTTTTGGCACAGAGCTCAAAATCTAAGATGTTATCAATCCCTTTTGTTGCTCAGTGAATTTACCCAATGGTCCATCTTCAAGTGTGTGTGTGTGTGTGTGTGTGTGTGTGTGTGTGTGTGTGTGTGTGTGTGTTTGTCTCTTGACACTGCCAGCAGTGTGACAGTGATAAATGCAGAACATGGGACACATTAAAGCAGAAGGCTCTGGTCAATGTCAGGCCTTTCTTCACTGTGTCAACCTAAACAAACAGGCTCGCACCCGAGGAAATGCTAATTGTGCCTCCAGAGATAGACCCAGAGAGCAATGTTACAATCGGCCTGCAGTGTGTGGGGCCTTCAGCCGCCCCCAACCCCCGCCCCCCCACCCCTTATTAAGCTCTTTAGTGGGGCATTTGCTCTCCAACCTCTTGCCCTGCCCTTCTATGTACTTTACACATAATCACTGTCTTCCAACCAAGAGTTTTACAATACTTCTACAATATGGGTACACATATAAGCATATATTAATGAGTAAACTAATGCTTTCATGATGATTCATTAATACATGAGCTAATACTTAGTGCATCATGAAATAATGAAGTGTATACCTTAATACACAACTGAGTCATGTGTACACAGCCCTTAATAATTATAATACTTAAGTATTAATAGACCTGTTACTTGTTCTATTAATTAATATAATTAATTGCAGTATTAATTATAATTACAATCATTTGCACTAGGACGGTTGTATTTGGTGACAATGTAGGCTAGCCCAAATTATAGGCAGTAAGGTAAATTCATGGTAATCTGTGACCTTTTTTGTAATTTTGATTTTACAACAAATTTATATACAGTTTGATGTACAATGGAATATTTTTTCTCACGTCTAAATTTGGGAAAGAAGTTTAAGTATTTGGTTAATAATAACTGAGATCATTTATTGAAAAGTTGACAACAACTATTTAGATACACCAATCACTCTGAAGATACACCGACAGTTATTTTCTATAATTGCATCTCCATAACATCTTATGTGATATTTAGCGGAATGAGCATAGAAAACATGAAGATTTCTATAACTTAAATGTTTATAGTAACACTTTAATTTAATGCTTTTTTTTTTTTATAAGCATGCAATATATTGTTTACTAATTCAAAATGAATGATTTTTCAAATAAGGAGTAAAACACAAGATGTGCTGTTGTACAAAAATAATCAACGACAGGTGGTATGATGATTACATTTTTTTCTTATTTATTGTTGAATGGCACAATGAACTTTTATGCTTAACATTATGGAACGTCCATGCAGCAAGTTAGTTCCCGTTATCACTTACGTTATAACTGATATACTGTTGTTCCCTCATCAGCCTCTCTGTTTTCTCTCTTGAAGTTAATAATAATAATAATAATAATTATTATTATTATTATTATTATTATTATTATTATTATCATCTGGAAGACTTTTCTGTAAAAATTTATAACATAAGGACAAGCACATTAATATACTGTAAAACTGTGGTACTGTCTTCTAACCAATCAGATTCAAGATTTAAACAGTGCTTTGGTATAATGATCTATCTTCTTCTTCTTCTTCTTCTTCTTCTTCTTCTTCTTCTTCTTCTTCTTGGACCATGCTCTTGTTTTTTTTTTTTTTTTGTTTTGTTTTTTTTGTTTTTTGTTTTTGTTTCATTCTTTATTCTGTTTGTATAGCCAAATATTGAATAATTTTGCATGTAAATAAACTCTTAACAAAGACTTCAGTGTTCACTGAAGGAGAGGGGGGTGCTTAAAAACGTATCAGTTCAATTTAATTAGTACTTAATAATAACACTTTAATTTCCAATTAAATGACTTCTTACACCAACGGACATCAACACCAGTTTCATCCTAGCACAGTTTCAAGCTTCCTCTGCTCCCAACATTTCTTGATAATGAGCTGAGAAGTCCTTCATGAGCAGGATCACATCAGGTATGTTGGAAGCAGAGGAAAACCTTAATCTTCACCAGGTAGCGTGAAATAAAAAAATTGTGGCACCCTTTTGAATTTGAATTCAAATAGCTTAATTAACATACTTATTATTTTTAATCTAATACAACCCCATTTCTGAAAAAGTCGAACAGTATGGAAAATGCTAATAAAAACAAAGAGGAGTAATTTGTAAATGTACTCTGATTTGTATTTACGGGGGCAATTTAGGACTAATAACAATTTGGCAAGTTGAAATAAGTGAAGAAGGTGATGTGAAACAGGTGAGGCAATCGTCTGTCTAATCATGTTATATAAGGAGCCTCCAAAAATGGCCTAGTCCTCCAAGAGCAAAGATGGGTCGAGTATCACCGATCTGCCAACAGATGTATCAGCGAATAATTCAACACTTTGAGAACAACATTCCCCAATGACAAATCGGTAGGTTTTAGGCATTTCACCTTCTACAGTGCACAATATAATTAAAAAATTCAAGGAATCCGGTCAAATCTCAGTGTGTAAAGGGCGAGCCCAAAAACCACTTCTGAATACGTGTGATCTCCGATCTCTCAGACGTCACTGTCTTAAAAACCGTCATGGCTCTGAATCGTGTATCATGGCTCTGTATCATGTATCTGTATCTGTATCGGCTCTATAATGGATATCCTGACATGGGCTCGGGAATACTTTGGTAAACCTTTGTCACTCAACACCATTCGCCGCTGCATCCACAGATGCAAGTTGAGGCTTTACTATGCAAAGCAGAAGCCATACATCAACACTGTCCAGAAGCACCGGCAACTTCTCTGGGCTCAGTCTCATCTGAGATGGACAGTAGTACAGTGGAATCGTGTTTTGTGGTCCAATGAGTCAATATTTCAAATAGTTTTTGGACAAAACAGCCATCGTGTTTTCTAGACCAAAGAGGAAAAGGACCACCCAAGCTGTTCTCAGCATCAGGTCCAAAAGCCAGTGTCTGTCATGGTATGGGGGTGTGTCAGTGCCCATGACATGGGTAACTTGCACATCTGTGAGGGCACCATTAATTCAGAAAGATATGTACACCTTTTGGAGCAACATACAGTATGCAGCCATCCAAACCACATTCTGCCTGGATTACAAGCACATTTTTTCATTTTCCATACTGTCACAACTTTTTCGGAATTGGGGTTGTAAGATTCAGATTTAGTCCTTAATTGGTATCCTTAATAACTTTTGCTTATAAATAGTAACAAACCCTAAGTTATATTGTTACTACATACTTACCTCAAAGGTTCCTGCTAAAGAGGCTATGGTGTAAGTTGAAAGGGGGCATATTAACTGTGGTATGATTGACAGAGTGATTGCTGGTGACAGTAAAGTGACTAGCAGTGGTCTAGTTGAATGATTTCTCACAAAATATTTATAAAATAACTCAAAATATTTTAGACTTGCTAATTCTTACAAACACAAACAAAATATTCAGGTATCCATGGAACAAGAAGCGAAATCAACAAGCAGAGAAGGTTAGCAAAGATTAGCACGAATGTGGATTTTACCAAAAGAAAAAAAAAAAAACATAACATAAAACTACACTGCATTGTATTTGAAATAGTTAGCTGTCAAACACTAAAAGAAAATTTAGCTAACTACACAAGATTAAACTACCAGTTTTACCACACTGCTACTATACAGTTTCTGCTAATTTAACATTAATCTACGTCTTTGAGAGAAATGCTGTATTTCCAAACATAATGTACAGTAACCCAGATAAACAGAGCCAGTAGCCATGACAACCCCTAATCACAACCAGAGTAACAAGTGGGGGTCAAAACCTTGAAAGATGGACACTAAAGCTAAGATTTAAGGAAATAATGCATAACAACAACAACAAAAAAAAATCAAGAATAAACACAGAACAGGTGGACACAAAAGAGTAACAAACCAATAACATCACAGTGTTGGAGACAAGACAGAACAGAAACAAGAACTTAAGCACATGGGAACCATGATGCAAATATTCCATGGGGGATTCCATGACAATATATTTCAGTGCAATAAAAAAGCTTGTGTCCTAAATAGCACACTGCGCTAATATGTCAATAGTTCACCTCCTATCTGTATCATTATCTATTGATATATTATTTACTACAACAGCATCTGATTTAGTACATATGTAGCCAACACACTAGCATAGCCTGTTACCATTTTCATGACACTGTGAAGCATCTATCTATCTATCTATCTATCTATCCTATCCTTTTAGACAAAAAAAAGAATCTAGGACTCTTATGTTTTTGCACCTTTGGAGAATTATTTAAAGGCTTGGCTATCCGAAGCAAGTTTTCCTACAGTGAAGTAGACCACATTTAAGAAACTAAACACCACTGACCCTCTTGAGATTATTGTTTTCTTGGTTTGTATTACTATTTCCTGCACTGACCAAACCAAAATCTCCTGGCATCCAACATGCTTCAACATGCTGACAAGTGCTAACTAGTCTAAACTGCGCAAATATTATATGCAATGGACAGCCACCAATGCATAACAGAGCCTGAAAGCCAACACTTGCTTTACTGTGTCAGTGACCTAAAACATCAACATGGCACAGGATGAATTAAAGTCAATACTGGCTAGGTGTGTAAGCACCTAAACAGACTGCGAAGGTCTCACTGATTACCCGAAAGGAGCAAACAGGAACTCCTAATGGACACCGCCTCACCATTCAGCTGGAGCTGTAATCAGGAAGAATAGATTAACTAGAAGTGAAGCTGCAGGCATCAGGCTCTGGCTCTTAGTGTGGCCTGGCGGAGGTGTGAAAGGCTAATGACACTCTCCCACTATGATGACTTCCTGCCTTCTCATTAAGCCAGTATCATCAGTGCCAAACTCAGGATCCTAGTGTTCAATTACATAACAAGATCTGAATAACAGAAGGAGGGGGTGGGGTGTCACAGAATTTAATAAAATACGTTGATAGATTGTATTTACAAGACGTGAACCTGTTTCCGCAAGAGCACGTCATCGTTATCATAAGATATGGGAGCAAATGCTCATTTCAAGTAATTAAAATGGTAATGATGGTAATGCCATGGATGCATTCTCAAAGTGGGAATGATTTTCAGAACATTAGACTTATATTTCCCATTGTTGTGCATTGTAATGGATTGCTTGTTATTGTATTGTACACCAACTGAACTGACAGTGATACTGTAAAGTAATCTACTTTTCACCTCAATACTAACTGTGGCAAAAACAGGAATATTAGTCTGACTAATAATATTTGCATTTTCATGAAAAATCGGTAAGTAAATTTACATTTTTGTTACAAACTGTCTTAATGTGAGATAGAGCTTATTAAGAAGGCCAAACGTAACGTAAGGCCAAAGCCTCCATAAGAGCTTTAGAGATTTAATTTATATTTAATGTATCTTTGTTTTATGCACATAATTAAATCATCATTAGTGCAGATTAAAAGAGGTGACAGAAAAAGCAGGACCAATAGCATAGAGAGAGAAAAAGAGAAAGAGAGAATGCATATCTATCCTCATTACTGATATAATTATCGAGTTACAACCAGTGTAGTCCAAAAAGTGCATGTGTATTAGTAGGATTATCACGCACATGGATGTTGCAGACAAACTGAAGATGTTCAAGATTTCTCCTGCCTTCAGTTCTTCCTTTAATTAAAGTTGTACCAAATAAAAAAATAAAATGAAATTATGAAAATTATTTCTAACAACAAGATCATAACACAGACCCTTTACATATCTTATTACATATCTTACTTTTGGGATTATTTACATACTCTAGATAAGTTTTCATGTTTTTATTTTGTTGTTGTTGTTGTTTTGTTTTGTTTTAAAGACGAATAAAATTAATGTTTCAGAATGGCCAAGTCAATGTCCTGACGTTAATTCAATAGAAATGTTGGGGAAGGACCAGCAGCAAGCAGTTCATGTGAGGAAACCCACCAACATCCCAGAGTTGAAGCGGTTCTGTACTGAGGAAAGGGTTCAAATTCCTCCAAGCCGATGTGCAGGACTGATCAACATTTACCGGAAATTCTGAAATCACCAGATACTGAAAGCAAAGGTTCACATACTTTTGCCACTCACGGATATTTAATATTAATAATTTTCCACAATAAATAAATGACCAAGTATGATATTTTTGTCTCATTTGTTTAATTGGGTTCTCTTTATCTACTTTTCAGGACTTTGTAAAGGGTTCACAAACGTTCAAGCACCACTACTTGCTTTAGGTCATATTTATGCAGAAATGTAGACAATTCTAAAGGGTTCACAAACTTTCAAGCACCACTACTTGCTTTAGGTCATATTTATGCAGGAATGTAGAAAATTCTAAAGGGCTCGCAAACTTTCAAGCACCACTACTTGCATTACTTGTTCAGTGCATTATATGTTTCCTCGTGAGAAAATATTCTCAATGCGTCTTCAAAATCCTCTGTTGTAAAAGATCTTATGAGCACTAGGTCATAAGATAGCTTACTGCAGGCGTTATTGTACACAGTGATTTGGATACAGTAGCAATCTCCATCTTGCCCCTTTAGTTTAGTTGCCCTACAGAATTGCAGTCGCCTCAGCCAGCGCAAGACCTAATTGGAAAACCATTTAATTTTGTCCATGCGTCCACTTTTACATCCTTATTTTATGTCTTTTGGAAATGGACTGCTAAAAGTGCTAATATTTATTAGATTAATTTACTCACAGTCAAATGAGATACAAATCAGCCGTAAGCATTTTTTAATATAATAATCGCCGGAGCAGTCGTTGCATCTGATTGGCTGAGAAGGAGCGTGATTGTCTTCCTTGATTTTATTGTACTGAATGTGGAGTAAGTAATGCATTAGAAAGTGGCTTTTAATTTCTCTATCTGTCTGTGCACTTGGTGTTTTTATTACTCTTAATTTATCGCTTGTGGTTTGTGCGAGAAGCCGTGCTCGTTTATGGAGTAATAAGGGAACCTATTTAATGCGGCCGGCATTGGGGGCCCGGTGTGAATTGAAAGCATGAATCTCTGGCACTGGCTTTTAAGCCTGCTTAATTTCACTCCCTCTATAAATAACACAATTAGTTTCTTATGGAGTTAAGAAAAAGGCTCGCACACACACTGTGTTTGGCAGTGATAGGAAAAGACGGTTTCAATTTCATGGCTTGGAAATATTTCTAAAAGATATTATTGTCATCCTTTGCTAATGAATCATCTTAAGACTTGGACAATTAATCTCAGATGCTTTGCATTGAGGTTCTGAAGCTTAAATCAGCTTGGTCATGTGCTTTTTATCTGTAATGACTATATTTTCCATTTCCTGTTCTGTACCACAGCATGCAGCTGTGAAAACATTAAAAAATTATGAATGAAAAATGACTAATTAATGGTCAGTTAATGAATAATTATTGTACAGGGTTTATATAATATATTAATATTCAGGAATAATGATTAGGTTCATATTAATTAGTTGAATTGAATTTTATTTGTAATAAAAAAAATCAAAATGAATAAATAATAAAATATAAAATCCTGGATATTTGGTAGGAGAGTGGATGCCTAGGACTGGAGCTGAGAATCTGCCAAGCTGTTATTTGTTTATTCTCCAATTGGTTAATTAATGTATTTATTCATTCTTAGTAATTTAGTCATGAACTATATATTGACAATCAGTCCTTCGAGGATTTTGCGATCCCAGAAATGAACGCAAAATCAAGGAAACTCTGCAATATTCACAGGAGCTTGCAATGTTTCAAAATTACCACAGATTTTCCGCATATTTAGGCCAAGGCTTGTCATGTGACATCACCACAACTCACATTCAGCCAAAGCCCTCTTCGATTCATGTGTGTCGAACATGAGTACAGCTAAAAGGTCTCATTTACCAACAAACATCACGTGCAAAACAATTTCATGCGTTCTCAATTTCACTAATTCAAGCAGTTTTCCACAAAAAGGCACAAAAAACTCAGCAAAATCAAGCATTATTTGCTGCAACAATCACACACATAAAAACTCAGCAAAATCCTGTATGGACTGGACAATATAGTTGATGACGTTTTTACACGCCTCAAAGTGCGCATCTCATACGTAGAATGAAAACAAGCATGGCAGAAGGTGGAGTTCCAACCCGAGACAAGGAAGAAGAATTAATCCCCAAAAAAGGAGCTTTCTCTGTAATATGGAAGTGTTTCAGATACAGAAGATCAAATGCGAATAAATGTCTGTGATTTGTAAAGTGTCAAAAACCCATATCAACAAAGGGTGAAAACACATCAAATTTGTTCCACCACCTCAAGCAAAATCACTGACCGGAATATGAGAAAACCAGAAGTTGAGGGAGGAGAAAGCGTCAACAAGTAATGTAAAGCAAACTCCTTTCATTCAGTCGTGTACTGTCAGTGCATTTGCCAGTTGCACTCCCTATGATTAAAAAAAGGTAAAAGCTGGAAAGAACTGACGGAGGTGGTGGCATTGTACTTAGCTAAAGACATGTTGCCAATCGGAACTGTTGACAAGGAGGCTAAAGATCCAGAAAATGGACCGTAGATACAACATGCCATCAAGAAAATATCTTTCAGAAATGGCCAGCTATGTACGAAGAGCGTCGCTGCAGGTTGGAAGCGTGATGGTCAAGATTAAGTTTGACTTTTTTGGATCAATGTTTGTGCTTGCACATCTCTCAAGACTGTATACTGATGTGACTTGTGGCCAAAAAGATAGTGTTGAATGTTACTATTTTCAAATCGTCATTTATCGCTTTACTACAAAAAAACACCTCGAAATATCATGAAATAAATATTACATAAAACAGGATAGTTAAAAAAAATATATATTACCAAAACCTTACAATGTTACCAAAACATTTTTTATGGATTGTAAAGAGATCATTTAAAACCATACAAAGAACATTTATTTATTTAGTCAGCCATCACATGGGTCCACTTGACATTGTGTACAATGTGTACAAATTCAATCAAATAGGGTAAGTCATAAGAAAAAGTAATAACGCCAACCCTCCCATGATCCCAACCTCAACCTTCAACATTTTTATTCAACTTAAATTACTTTCATTTACCCTCAGTATCCACTTCATCTTGGTCAGGTTTGTGGTGGATCCAGAGCCTATCCTGAGAATTATAGGTAGGAATTACGAGGTATGTTGGTAAAGTAATAAGTGAAAATTTTATCTCCAGTAAAAAAAAAATAAATTAATTAAATACGAAAGAACACTGAAATGGAGTCAAGTTCTGCAAAAAAAAAAAAAAAAAAATTTACTGGATCTTTGGGGCAAACCACTGTCTCGGTTGGGCCATCGTTTTCTAGACTTCACAACCTGCAGTAAACACCACATACAGTATGTCTATTTAACAGCTGTTTCACAAAGTGCTCCTGACAGAGACTTATATAAACACATAGGGCACAACTGGGTTTATCTTTATCACTGCCGACTACTATCTATTATTTTACAAGCATAAAACACATGTTAAGATCATGCATGATGTTCAGTGCAGACCGAGGAGGAAAGAAGTTCATTAACTGGCCATCTAAGCAGTGTTGTGTACACTCAAGCATGCCCAATGAAGTGTCCAAAGCTAAAACAAATGCCCAGTAATTATAAAATAATAGGATTTTGTCCACGCTTGGAAGATTTCTACTTAACATTCTGCAGGGCTAAAGTCACAGAGCCAGGCAAGCTTGGAAAGCTTTAATATAAAAAGTTGATACTAGCAGAGAGAGAGAGAGAGAGAGAGAGAGAGAGAGAGAGAGAGAGGTAGTATAATAGACTGCCCTCTCTATTAGGACTCCTCTCTCTCCATCTCCTCGGTAAGGTGGTCATTTAGTAATGGTGCTCACTCAGCCTAATCAATGGTTTAGGCAGCACTGAACCATAAAATAAGAAGGGAAGGAGGAGAAAAAAACATAGACGAGGTGCTGCTGATTGAGGGTTAATTGGGTATAATTGGAATTTATACAATACAGTAGACGACTCATTAAGAACACATTGAAATCTAATGTCATTTGAGTTCAGGTCATTTAACCAGTTTGGTCAGAAGAACAAGAGGAGAAAAAAAGGTAATGGTGGTTTGCAGGAAGTAGAGGATATGCTAGCTAGCCAACAGTCTCATGTGCTGAATAATGGGCTTTATATGGGGAAGGTAATCAGTATATGTGCATACTGAAACTACATACTGCATATGCAGAATATTTAAACCTTAGTGGAAGTGTCTATAATTAAAATTGGGACACTGACAGTTCAGACCAATCTGTGAAGCAGATTTATCGCACGTTTTAGACATTGACATGTCTGCCAATAGACTTGGGTGAATTTAAAAAATGAGATGAGATGGCACAACTTTTGTTTCTGAGGCTTGTCTGTAAAATTAGATGTTCTAAAAATATAGAAGGCAGTTTGACTCTTTCCTGATGCTGTAATGTAGACTAAGCTAATGTTAAATGCATAATGTCTTGAATGATCCATAGAAACTACCATCCTGTGAAGTAATAAGATTTAAACCAAGGTGTTTTTTGTTGTACAAACAGTATGACACGGATGAACAAAGAGAAAGAAATCCTGGAGCCAAACACTACAAGGTGTTACAGTATGATCACACTAGAGCTGATGAAAACTGATGAACAACAGCGATTTAAGGATGCTGATATGTTTCACAGTGATAGTTCCAATATTTCGCTGTTCTCCCCTTGGGATAATATTATTAGCCACAAATGTCCAACTATTTGGCAGATCAAGTTATGGCCTAATATACTATGGGGGCTGTCACACTGCCTGTTTAGTCTAAGAGCACTGTTTGCATGAAAAATTGGTCATGTGAAGCGGTCATGCGGACCGCAAAGCGCACTGCGGTACCGAACTCGAGACTACCTGTAGGAGGTGGTCTCAAGTCCAGTGAATGCGAATGCAACTCAACGCAACTCAAGTGGGTCCACACTTGTTCAGGAAGTAAAATAACCCACGCGTGTGTTTGGACAACATAATTAGTTTCCATAACGCACGTGTATCATGCGTGGCTGTGGAACGTTGTGGGACAGAGAAGAGTTGAGGCGACTTATTCAGATATGGGGAGAACAACATACAGGAACAGTTAAACAGAACTCAAAAGAATGCAGATGTGTTTGCTTTGTTAAGCAGAAAATTGAAGGAATCTGGGTTAAACAGAACAGAACCAGTGAGCAATGGCATTTCAAAATAAAAAAGCTTTGTCGGCAATACGTAAAAATAAGATACAAGTTGCGTAAAACACATGTACACATTGCTTAAAACACATTATAATACATTGCTTAAAACACACAAGTTTTCTTACCCAGGACAGAGGTCTTTATGCTAACATGACAAACTGCATCGTTTTTTTTTTATTATTTTATTTTAAAAATGATTGACATTGTCAAATTGCTGTGTTCGAAGAGGAATAAAACACTTCAGGATTGCAGTTAGTGAAAAATAATCAACTCTGGGGTGGTACTAGTAATTCCATTTCACATCAGAAGGCATTGCATAACCCCATTGTTAATTATTGTCCTTTAAGAACATGTCCTGAAGTGTTTTATTCCTTTTTTTTAATGCAAAATTGTGTCTCTGGTGTGTCTGTTGTGACTGTTGTGTAAAAAAAAAAAAAAAAACAGTCATGATATCCAATATGAAAATTACCTTAATGCTTGATGTGTCAGAAATGATATCCATGATATTTAATCATTTGATTTTACTCTCTGGGTGTTTGACTTTAAATTTAGATGAACTAAATGAACATGCTAGGAATCAAAATTGGATTGGCTACCAAAACATGAAGTTTACACAGAAACCTTTAAAACACCCGACTATCTCAAATAGCAAATTGCAGGTGCTCCATTTGATTGGAGGATGTACATTTGGACTCCTCAATACATTCATCTAACTTTAGACACCTTCCCAAGCCAAGCTCCTGATGATTTGGCTGGGGAGTAGGGGAGCGTGGACAGAGCACAGAGAAACAACTGGCAAAGAGAAAGACAGGGAGAAACAGAAAATGAGGGAAAAGTGCTGAAGCAAGTGGGAGGGGGAGACAAATATGACGTTGAACTGGAAGCCGGTACGTTTTATCAGCATGTGCACTGGTGGCGTTTAGCCGTCTGAAATGAGCCGCTGAGCTCTGGGAATAGGGCCTAGCGCTCCCCAAATCCTCCCAGAGAAGAATATCAGCTCCTCTCACACGGCCGTCCGAGACGCCAGCCGCCCGCCACTGAAAACTATCTCTATTGTCCAGTTTGATTGCCTGAATCAAACTGATTTACTGCAAATCCATCGGAGCTTTGATAAATCTATTACAGTTTCATTCCGCTGATTTCATTAACGTGAATAAAACCCAGCCATGCTTTCTGCATAACTGCCTTTTAATGGCCTGGCCCTGTCACCTGCCTGCGTATTAATCCCTCTGACTTATTGCTCCACAGAGGCAATGAGTAATGGGTATTTGAATGTGATCACCGCAGTACAATGCAATTAAAGCAGCAGTACTGTTCTGTGCCTTTAATCCTGAACTAATTTGAATTGCAGTTTGATAGCACTGTGAATCCTGCATAATTATGTAGGGTGCATATTAAACCGAGTGACAAAGCACAGAGCCAGGTCTTTAACTGAATCTAGCCAGAGGCACAAGTCCAGGGCCAGGATGGAGGAAGCAGCAGCCAGGTAGCCAAGCGCGATTCGAGAGGAGCCAGGTGAGGAAAAGCTTAATTACGGCCGACGGGAGGCAGTCGAAGTGTCTCTTAGTGTGTTGACACAGATGTCTTTTGCCCAGCAAGTACAGACAGAGGTTTTAACCATGTGTGAAAGATGTAGGTTAAACATTTAAACGCATCTATTATCTATTATCATTTTTTATTTATTTATTTTTTTTTTTATGAAACATGCTTAAATGACACACTTAACGGTCTTATTTCCTATAGAATATTCCATGCAAAATGTTTGACATATTCTTGATCATTTTCCTTCATAAGCATTAAAAAAAAGTCTCACTTCTAAATGAGCATTCTGTAGTACAAAAGGCAATGCAAACACTGTAATAATTCTTAATTATAACAATAATGTGCGTTACAGCGAGGAAAAAGAAGGACAGAGACAGAAACGCAAACACAGACAGATGAAGAGAATGAGGCTAAAGACCCGAATGAAGGATACCAGATTAAAAAAAAAAGAGAGAGAGAGAAGAAGAAAGGCAAAGGAATGCCGGCTAAATTAAGCCATTGTGACTAAAAATCCTTCTTTAATAAGGTTCATGCTGTCTACAACTTCATCATTCTCCCCTGAATGATAATTACTTTATTCAATCATGTTCAAGGTTTTAGTGAAAGCTAGCATTGATTGATTAACTTCAATTACCGTGCTTGCATCTGCATAGATAAAAACTGCTTTTCAATTTGTGAGTGGCACGCAGGGTGGGAACCCTGGCTGGGAATTTGCATTTCAATGCACGCCGTCTCCAGTGAAAGGTGGGAGAGGGGTCTGAGCTCCACCGAGCCCTTTCTGCTCTGCTGCCCTCGCCACTCTCGTTCTCTGCTCCCCCCATAAACACTCTTTGTTATGATGTTGGTTTGTGGTCTCGGCCACGTGGCGGGAGAGAGAGGCGTGCGCAGTGATTCACTCTTCATCGCTCTGACGGACAGATTGAAATGATGTTGTGGACACACCACGATGAGGAGCACGTCATTTCTTACTGTCTGTTCGACATGGTGTCAGTGTACAGTGTTAGCATTGTTTTGTTTTGTTTTGTTTTTTATGGGGGTGTTCACAGATCAAGCCTGTGTTTGCTTTGTAAGAAGTATGATTTATCTCGTTTAAGGAAAACACCAGGTCTGGGATGCTGGGAAGAAAATGGTGATTGATGACTTGGATCAAGTTCACTTATCAGTGCTGTCACTCAGCTTCTCTCTAAATATTTAGTGGTTTTTGGTCAGCTTTAATTGACAATGATACTAAAAATAGGTCTGTCTACATTCATCGTCATGTTTTTTTTTTTTTGGAAAGTCTTTCCCATTGTTTCTCCCTCACCATAACATTTGATAATACTAAAATCTTTTTTTTTTTTTTTTTTTACATAGACTGATTTTTGTAAAGTGATTTTTTTCTCTCTTGTGAATTACAGTTGTATCCTGTCGAGTTTGAGAGTGTATTAGATTAACCTGATCTATACAATGATCAATATTTGTGCGTATATACACACTCAAGGACACTCGAGGTCTTCCACAACGACCTTGGCAAACCATGTGCGGTCAGATATGAGGCTTCATTCATCAGTAGTAACTGCCTGGTCAGGGTCACGCTTGATTATATTCGGCTACTCGTTTCTTTATTTTTTGGGGAAATAGAGGCAACTAAATTCATATTGAGTGTCAAATAATGTTAGGAGCACAACTATACATTCATTTTTATCATTCCGTACAGGATTTCACAGAGATTTTCTGTGAATATTAAGGCCATGAATGCTTGATTTTGCTGCAGCTTTTTTTTTCTTCAAAATGTGCGATGCATTTCGTGTTTTTTTTGTGCTTTTTTGCAGAAAACTACTTGAATTACATGAAAACGTTTTGAATCAGTCCCGATACAAATTAAGTAAAAATCCGGACGAACATTAACCTGCCCCTAGAATGATATATTTTACATTAGTTACACGTTTTTCAAATGCAATGACGATGGGTTAATTGTGCATTCAAACAGAACAAGAAGCTAGTGTATTATCAGCATTTATATATAATTCTTATATCCTTCTCATATTTACAGTTGAGGTCATAAGTTTACACACGCCTTGCTGAATCTGCAAAATGTTATCCATCCATCCATCTTCTATACTGCTTTATCCTTTTCAGGGTCACGGGGAAACCTGGAGCCTATCCCAGGGAGCATCGGGCACAAGGCGGCGTACACCCTGGACAGGGTGCCAATCCATCGCAGGGCACAATCACATACACATTCACACACCCATTCATACTCTACGGACAATTTGGACATGCCAATCAGCCTACCATGCATGTCTTTGGACTGGGGGAGGAAACCGGAGTACCCGGAGGAAACCCCCGCAGCACGGGGAGAACATGCAAACTCCGCACACACAGGGCCACGGTGGGAATCGAACCCCCGACCCTGGAGGTGTGAGGCGAATGTGCTAACCTGCAAAATGTTAATAATTTTTTTAAAAATTAGAAGGATCATAAAAACTGCATTTTGTTTTTTATTTAGTACTGACCTGAATAAGCTATTTCACAGGATTTTTCTGAAGAACAGTGTGCAGTTTAGCTGCTCAGGACAAACAAGGGACTCATGAACAACTCTCACAAAACATAAAAACAGTCGTTAATTATCCAGGTAACGACACACAGTATTAAGAATCCAGCGTACAGGATGTAAACTTTTGAACTGGTTCATTTGTGTAAATTCACTTATTATTGTGTCTTGTGGACTATGTAAACATCTGCTATGTGAAATAGATTATTCGGGGCAGGACTAAATAAAACACAACGTGATTTTTATCATCCTTCTTATTTATTTAACTATTAACATTTTACAGATTCTATGACCTCAACGGTACATATTATTACACACACAAAAAGATAGCTGTCTCTGAAATCCAGAGTGTCGCTATAAGCTACAATCAAATTTCCAAACCATGTGCTCTTAGACATGCTGGAAACCTATGATATGATGTAATCCTATGATGTTCATAAATCTAAGTTCCCTTCAGCAGCTTCAGTACACTCATACAGCCTTGTAGCAGTATAGCAGGTTGAGTTCAGAGACAGATAGCTGCGTTGGCTTTAGCCTTGCTGAAGAGTGCTGGGATTGCTCTCACCTTTGTCTGCCTGTTTGGCTTTGATTAATGTCACCTAAACGCTGTGTCGAGAACTGCACCTTCATTTGCATGATTTTTTGTGCTGGGTGCAGAATTTTTTTTTTTTTTTGTGCAGTCTAAATGAACGTGGCGCTCTCAGCTTTGTTTCTTTTGGAGTTGACTGATTTGACTCGCGGAATGTTTCACGACGTAACACTCGGCGAGAGGTACACCTGCGAGATATGCAAATGCGCACACGTTAATGACCTTATTTATTTTAATTCCCCAAGTTGAAATTAGCATTAGAGCGACTAAATGAACTGGAAGTTAATAATAATCACAGAGCTAGCTGCTGCCGTTTAACAAGCTGCTTGCTTGCTCACATACCTGAGACTGAAACTGAGATTTTTTTTCTTTTAAACAAGCCTGGTTGAATAAGGCCTTAAAGATATGAAGATACATATCACCCAGTTCTGCCTGCAAGGGGAATCCCTCAGACCTGCATTCAGAAACACAGGTTGTGCCTCAACCTCCAATTCTCTGTAAATTCAATTAGCATCATTATTAGACATGCAAAAAAGAAAAATCAACTGCTAATAGAGTCCTATGATACTGTCATTACCAGTCCTGAGTGCTCACATTTCAGAACAGCATGACAAGTGTTTTACAGAGACTTCATGAATCTGACCCTCCTTGTGAAACAGCATAATAAATAATAAATAAAAATCGCACATCTGGAGCACACACATGGAATTAGGTACAGTATGCATGAACTGACTATGCATTCATTTGTAAAGGATTACCATACTTTCCTAATGTGTCATTGAGCTCCATTGAATGAATTATAACACTTGAAATGATATGAACAGTCGAAGATGCTCAAAAAGAAGAATCCATGAAGGACCGGTAGACTTTTTTTTCTCTCTCTCTCACTAATCACAATCACTGGAGGGCACTTACAGCCATAGTCATTCTAATCCTACAATAATTCCAGCAATTGCATTTCAAACGGCTCACTGTGTCCTTTCTGTTCGGATCCGTCAGCGGCGCGAGGGCAGGTATGAGCTCCTATAATAGAGTACCTGAGCAGAAACATATGATCTCCTGCAGCTCCTTCTGCTACACTGGGTGCAAACAAAAAAGAGGCTCATCTACCGGATTACAAAGATGATTTCCTCCTGTCATTTCCCACTGCTGGAGATAATGGGCAAGACGAAGCGACTGATCAGTGTCAAATCTTACTTATACCTGTCTGTGTGAGTGTGTGTGTGTGTGTGTGTGTGTGTGTGTGTGTTGGGGGTTTGAATGATGAGTGCTAAGACACTGAACTGGCTGCCCCATGCCCGTGTCCCTTCTGTCCTTCAAAGCTAGAATAACAACTGAAGTGAAGGCTATCTTGCAGTCTAAACAATACCACTGCTTTGTTTTTCTGTCAGAAAATGGATTGAAATTGAATTTGTGCTTTGATGCATGAGTGTTTCTTTTTTTTTTCACCAAAATTGCATGCTCAATATGTGAAATGGCAACAGAGAAAGTTGGTAAAACATAAAATAGCAATGCTACATGCTACATGGTAATATGCAGTGTTGATAAGTTATTAATTACTAATTACATTGTCAATGTTGTATTTAAATTACTGACTAATTACTCTGGCTGAAAAGCAATTGCATTACTCATTTCTAATTACTTCTTAAAGTACTTTCCATATCAGGCTTGACCACATGGACAATAGAAATGGAACTCTTCTTTTAATTCTTTAAATTTGAGTCAAACATGGAATAGTTTAGCCTATTAAACATAGCTTTATTAAACCGTTTTTTTAATACAAAAATGTAAACAAATGATACAAACTGGCTTAAGAATAAGAGCGACTTATGAGACAGGCCGATTGTTTTTTTGTTTTTTTTTTCTCCCCCAAGACATACAGTGCCCTTCACTAATATTGGCACCCTTGGTAAATATGAACAAAGAAGGCTGTGAAAATGTATCTTTATTGTCTTTTGTCTTTTAATCTTTTGTTTAAAAAAAAATCACAAAAATACTCTGCTGTCATGGATATCAAACAATTGCAAACACAGCACAGGTTTATTTAAAAAAAAAATACCTTTGTTAAATGTGTGTTCAACAATTTTGGCTCCCTTATGAATTCATATGAGAAAAATATATTTGAAGTATATCCCCATTAATATTTTGCATTTATTTGTACACCTGGGTGACTAGGAACAAGAAATAGTTCAACCATGACTTCCTGTATCACAGGGGTATAAATATGAGGTAACACATAGGCCAAATTAGGCCCTTAGTCTTTCATAACAATGGGTAAGACCAAGGAATATAGCTGTGGTATGTGGCAAAAGGTTGTTGAGTTTCACAAAATGGGACGTGTCTATAAGAAAATAACGCAAGCATTGAAAATGCCCATTTCCACCATCAGGGAAATAATGAAGAAGTTCCAGTCAACTGGAAATGTCGTGAATCAACCTGGAAATGGACAGGGGTGTTTATTGTCTCAACACACTGTGAAGAGGACGGTTCAAAATCTCCAAGGATCACAGCTGGAGAATTGCAGAAGTTAGTTGTGTCTTGGGGTCAGAAAGTCTCCAAAACTACAATCTGAAATCACCTACATCACCACAAGTTGTTTGGAAGGGTTTCAAGTAAAAAGCCTCTACTCTCATCCAAAAACAATCTCAAGTGTCTTCAGTTTTTCAGACACTACTGGACCTTCAAATGGGATCAGGTTCTATGGTCAGATGAAACCAAAATAGAGCTTTTTGGCAATAAACACCAAAGGTGGTTTTGGTGCACACAGAGAGGTAGCCATATGGAAAAGTACCTCATGTCCACGGTTAAATATGGTGGTGGCTCTTTAATGTCTTGGGGCTGTTTTTCTGCCAGAAGACCTGGACATTTTGTTAGGATACATGGCATCATGGGCTCTATCAAATATCAACAGATATTAAATGAAAACCTGACTGTCACTGCCAGAAAGCTTAAAATGGGCCGTGGTCGGATCTTCCAGCAGGACAGTGATCCAAAACATACATCAAAATCAACACAAAAATGGTTTACTGACCACAAAATCAAGGTCCTGCGATGTCCATCCCCGTCCCCTGATCTGAACCCCATAGAAAACCTGTGGTGTGAACTGAAGAGGAGAGTCCACCAGCGTGGACCTCGAAATGTGAAGGATCTGGAGAGATTCTGTATGGAGGAACGATCTCAGATCCCTTGCCATGTATTCTCCAACCTCATCAGGCATTATAGGTGAAGACTCAGAGCTGTTATCTTGGCAATGGAAGGAAGCACAAAGTATTGACTACAAGGTTGCCAATAATTCTTGCACACCTATATTTAACAAATATATTTTTTATGATTATTTTTAACAAAAGATCAAAAGGTTAAACGATAAAGACTATTTTTCACGGCGTTCTTTGCTCATATTTACCAAGGGTGCCAATATTAGTGGAGGGCACTGTAACTTACATTTTACCGTGATGTTCTTGTCTACATGTGATTTAAAAAATGAAGTAAAGTAAATATTTCCATTTAGCAAAACTGCCACTCATTTCTGCGGACATCCTTGAACTTGAGCGACTTCTCAGCCACCTAGTGTGCACTACTGAATTTAAAGGGGCTGTGTTAAATTAGCAAAGAAATGTTATCTTTAAATGATAAATTTAGATTTTAAATTCAATACTGTTTTATACAGAACTGTTGAAAGTCTATACAGTATATAATGCAAGTACATCATAAGTAAAGAAAAAAAAATGTAGCCAAGACCTTCAGAACCTGAAGCAACATTTAGCAATTTTGCTAACCCATAATCTCCCATAGTGATTAGTTTTAGCAAGACAAATTTAATTTAATTATATACGTGCTGTCAGGTCTCATAATCTGCTTTCTTATGCCAAAATGTTTATTCCTGAACCTGAACCCATCAGAAATTTCCACAACTTTGATTGTATTTTGACAATTTGGTGGTATTTCCTTTCCTCCAAACAAAGTCATAAATAAGTAATGAATGATAATACAACCCTTTAAGTTCTATAATGTTTAATATGAATCGATTCGTGCAAATTGTGTTTTGAATTTGTGAGCGTAAGACCTGATTCCTTCACACATGCTAACAGTGTGACATTAGTTCAGTACACATGCTAACAGTGTGACAACAGTTCCTTTGCACTCGCTAACAGGCATTCTTATACTGTAGATTGGACAGTTGGATTGTAAAGTATGAATTTTGATTGGAATCTGATATTGAATAGCAGACATTTTAATTTGAATAATGTTTGGATGTGAGAACTCTTCTCCAGCTTTTCCAACACTGAATGACTGACTGAAGTGCTGCCTCAGAGCGCTTCATTGGTTGATGCATGGTTACACCAGGGTACATTTACAAAAAAGTTAACTTTTTAAATGGATGTGTAATTTACTCACATTTCAGTGCATTGGTGTGTGCTGTCCATCGGGGTTTTGTTCTTTACTGATATCACTGGAAAAAGTGTATTTTTGATGGATATTGTGATGGTTTTAGACAGTTAGGGCTGTTGGAAACTACAGGGTGTCCCAAAAGTCTCTACGTTTGCCAGCACCACGTTGGTTGTGTCTTTGTCAGTGGATGTTCGTAGACATCCACTTCTCTGTTAGTCTGCAACACTTCCAATCTATTTGAATTTGTTAATACACTCTAAAAAATTCTGGGTTATTTATTCCCACCCAAACACTGGGTTGAGCCTTTTGGGTCATTTAATTTGGTTATTTTCTCAGTCTTGGGTAGTTTGTGGGTAGTTTTATGGAACCCAACTGCTGGGCTAGTGGCTGGGTCATTTTCACTGACAGTTGAATCAATGCACCCCTCCCCCACCACGACACATCAGCCCAGCTTCTTGGGTCAAATCATCTCAGCACGGACTGTTTTAATTCGCCTATCTTTGTTAGCTATGACTTACTTGTATGTAATGCCCACTGGATCATAAGTTGGTTATGCAGTTGTTGTTTTTTTGTTGTTTTTTTGTTGTTGTTGTTTTTTTGATGTTTTAAACAACTCCTTTGATCAAAATCTGCTGTTTTTGTCTTATATATCACTTATTTGAGACATTTACATCAAAGTCTACATATGAACACCACTTTAATGGCTCTAGCAATACATTTCTGAACACCCTTTGTATAAATAAAGGAGATGCCATGTTGACATATTTGTTTATATATATATATATATATATATATATATATATGTTTGTTTGTATACACACACATACTGTATATATATATATATATATATATATATATATATATATATATATATATATATATATATATATATATATATATGTTCGATATTCTATTTTTTTTTTAGATGCACCTGTATAATATGAATTGAGTATGAAAAAAATTTGAAGACATTTTGCCAAAAAGTGTTCATTTCTATGTGAAGACTTCTGGGACATCCTTATGTTCATATGTAAATGGGGAAATAGGTTAATATGCAAATAGCTTCTAAGGTCCTGTCCACATGATTATAGGTATTTTTTTAAAGCATAGATTTATGTTAACAAAATGCTAAAATGTTTCGAAAACGCTCACATGAGCAGGCAAGCCGATTATGTGGTGAAGTACATTTAGGTCATAAACTGAGTGGTACTGAAGGGGAAATGTACCACCATTCTTAAATGAATAGTTACATAGTGACAAGGATTCATGAGGACTGATGACGTGATGAGGTGGAATTACTGCTTAAGGTTACTTAAAGGTTTGTACTGTGGTAGATTAAAAAGCAGTATAGCGCTTCTCATACATAATAAAATAAAGCAAAACTAAATTGCAAACACATTATTAAATAAGAAATTACAGACACCGACACAAAGTGACAGCCTAGCTGTCACTATAGACAAGCAGTCACGATCAACATCGTCACGATAAACATCGTGGAGTCTTTCATAACATTCACAAAACCGCAATGAGCATGCTCAGATTGGCGATGTGGTGTAAGCGTTTCCAAAAAAATAAACAGAAATAAAAATTATAAACATACAGTAATTGTGTCACACTCCCTACATAGTGCATGTGCATACACAAGAACACACACACACACACATATACACACACACATATACACACACACATACACACAAAGAGTCGCACTGTGAGCAGGAAGCATCCACTCCTTGGGCTGAAGAGTGTCCTGCTGTGACCCAGAGAGGGGGAGAGAAGGTCTCTAATACACACACACACACACACACACACACACACACACTTTTTTTTCTTTTCAGCTGTGTGTATGTTCCTCATCTGTATGTCTGTACCCTTTAAAATCAGATGGTGTGTTGACTGTTATTTTCTTGAGCATCTGTTACGTTTCACATAACCTGCGCTGGCAGATTCTGTTTAAATTTTTAAGACAAAAATCCTTTATTTAATACAATCTGTGACACATATGCTGTGTTCCATTGTCCCAAATGCACCGTAACATGATTTAAAAAAACAACATAGTTAGGCTCAAAGTCAAGACTGAAATCAGGAATCTTTCAATGAAAGCTTGAAACACAAGATCTGGCAGTTACTAGTGCTTTGTCTAGAATTTGTCTGCAGGAAAAAAACATGTACTGTGTCCCAATTCGCCTACTATCCGTTCTAAATGATATCAGAGATTAGAATTAATGTGTCCCAAATCGTAGTATGTTGAAAAGAGTATCCCAACGGTACTCAGATGGTCTACTATTTCTGGTAGATTTTTGAAGTGGACACTTTTTCAGTTAATATTGCCCACAACTCCTTGCGCGAGGGAGGAGGAGTTTGATGATGGTTTGCTTCAGCGAATTCAAGGACGCATTTTAGAGCGGTGTAAATGAAATATGGAAAAATAAATCAAGGCTGAATTGTGGTAATGGTAAATTGGTCAAATGGTGAATTAAATAAGCTAGTATGAATTATATAAGGAATAATGAATGAAGAAATGCTGAAATGCAACAAGGAGTTTATTTACAGTGATAGTGTGTGTAATTCTGTCACATGATGCGTTAGTATGTCCCAGTACTTGCTTACTCTTTTGCTACACACTCGAAAGTATGTCGTTTTTCTTCACAAAAAGAGTATATACTTTTAGTGCATAGTACAAGTAGGCAAATTGAGACGCAGCAATGATAATTGTCCAGCGAACCTGACATCATAAGAAACTTATACACCATTTAAACCATAGAACTGCTGAATTCTCGATTCTGATTGGTCAGAACGTGTTGATTAATTTTCTATAATAGCAGCTCTGACAATTCTGGCTGCAAGACAAATCACACGGTTGTATTAACGTGTTTGTTCTATATAATTTATTATTCCATATAATTGTATTATTCTACATAATGTATTATAACTGTATTAGACCAGGGGTGTCCAATCTCATCTGGAAACGGCTCAGTGTGGGTGCAGGTTTTCATTCCAATCAAGTAGGAGCCGCACTGTGTAAAGTCCATTTATACCTCAGCAACTTGCAAAACTATTACAATTTGTGTTCATTAAAGAATGACATCTTACTTTTCATCCATTTATAGTCGCATTTAATGCTGTGGAAAGTTCAGGAAAGATTAGAGTAGCAATAAAGCACTTTGGGACATGCGCTTATTGGAAAATAAGCAGCTCCAGGGTGGTAACAGTAACGTCACTTTGCAGCAGGCCACATCACCTCACCTTTCCAACAGCAGCATGGCCCAAAGTGTTTATTCCTTAAATAGTAATTTTTAAAAGATAAATCAAATATAAAAACCTTGAGAGGCTACAGAGCTAGATACCACTAGATCCAGGGATTAGCTATCCTCTACCCTTCTGAATTTTCTTAAGTGGATTGAAATGTGCTTCACATCTATATAACAAGCATCTGTCTCTCCAAACAAACCCCTCAGTCGCTTCCCCCCCTCTCCTCCATACGCTTGGCCCCTAATACAAACACACCAGGTAGGCAATTCATAGGCGAGAGATACCAATTTCATCCCGGCAAGAGAGATGTTAAACAAAGTCTTTTGCATTCCACTGTCAAAAAAGGAGGAAGTAAGTGTTAGATTTTTGCTGAGCATTTGAAGAAACTTAGAATTTCTCTCTCAAACGTATTCCTGGTGGAAAGCGGGCCAGTTGGGCTATCAGGAAGGACTGTTTGCTGTGTGATTCCACATACGGCTATCTTCTATCGGTGTGCCGTAGAGAGGAGGATTAAACACAGTGGGGGATGATCTCCTGGCCTCTCGTGATTGAAAGAGCACGCTGTCCTCAGGCCTGTTTAGAGTACATTTGCATTGCTCTGTTCTGGCAGACAGCAGGAAACTATCAGCAGCCACTCGCTTTCACTCTTCTCCTCTTTCGCATATTCCCTTTTACTCATTCTGTGCGTCTTCTCCCTCTCCGGTCTCCCGGAGATCCCAGCCAATCATTTATTCCGATTGATCAGGATATGCGCTGATCAATATCTCATAGCCTGTTCCCTAATGCACAGGAAAACAAATAACTTCGTCCCGGATTTCGGCCTGCTGTGTTTGCCTGCGTCTGTGAGTCCCGACCAGGGATTCGAACACGTCTCCGGCTTCCCATATGCCCCCCCCCCAAAAAAGGGCAATGAATTATCACATGAGCGAGTGAGGAAATGTCTCGGAGTGGAGCAGCCCTGTGTGTGGTTTCACTCATCCAGCCTGCAAGCTGATTGAGTCACTGTTCAGTCCAATTGTCTCGCAACATAGGCTACTACGGCTCTATTACCTAAGTTAATTGCATCTGGATCTACGCCATGAAGTAGTCGACTATGTAATTTCACTAATTCATCCCGGTGAGAGGTTGACCTTAAGAAATGTAATTATGCCCACCTGAGATGTAGCAAGGGCCCAAGAGGCCTAGTAAGCTTTCACTAAAGAATAGGGGATCATTAGCAAAAACACAGCTTTGCTTTGGTGTAGTCAGTACCACACAGGAGACCAGCGTCCACCAGAGTAAACAAACATTTACCAACACCAAATGTTGCACTTAAAACACCATCTCAAGACATTTGTCCTGCTGAATGTAATCTAGAGCTCTCTTTTCCCAAAATATTTGTTAAATTCCATGCTAAGTATTGCAAATTGTGTTCACCTGCCATCTTACCTTTTTATATGCTTTATCTACGTATCTTCTTCTTATCTTCAATTTTATCTTAAGTTTTCTGACATACACCTTTCATAAATTTTCCAGCTTCGCTTTATAAATATGTATGCAGTGTTTATGAACGTGTTTTAAAGGCACTACGGTATGTAGCTAAATGTATAAAGATAATCAATTGTTTAATTTAATATTATATATATATATATATATATATATATATATATATATATATATATATAATATTATATATTTATAAAATCTTTAAGATGATTAGACAGACAGACATGTAGATAGATAGACAGATAGATTGATAGATTGATAGATTGATAGATAGGAGGGCATGGTCACTTGCCAGCACTGACAAGTTAAAGCTGTCAACAACAACTTACACTGATCATCATGTTCAAAAGTTTACACCCCCATAGCTCTTACTGTATCGTGTTGCCATCTTGAGCATCAGTGAATGTTTGCACCTTTTGTAATAGTCGTGTACGAGTCCCTCAGTTGTCCTCAGTGTGAAAAGATGGATCTCAATAGGTCAAATATACAGAAGATGCTGTAAAAGCAAAGAAAGTGCAGGACCTGGAGGATTTTTCTGAAGAACAGTGGGCAGTTTAACTGCTCAGGACAAACAAGGGACTCATGAACAACTATCACAAAACATAAAAACAGTCATGGATCATCCAGGTAACGACACAGTATTAAGAATCAAGGGTGTGTAAACTTTCGAATGTCGTAATTTTTATAAATTCAGCTATTATCTTGTCTTGTGGACTATATGTAAACATCTGTTATGTGAGAGGGCTTATTCAGGACAGTACTAAATAAAAAACAACAACATGGGATTTTTAATTATCCTTCTTATTTTGTTAACAGTATTAAGATTTAGCAGATTCTGCAAGAGGTATGCAAACTTTTGGGCACAACTGTATTTGAATGAGATAGAGAGAGAGAGAGAGAGAGAGAGAGAGAGAGATGTGAGACTTACCTGTGTCTGTGCCGCATCTCTACAGTACTAATAATGTGAGTGTAACTACTCTATGCAACTCTAGCTATATGTCGCTATGGTTACAATTGTTTATAGGCAGTGCATTAATTTAGAACGGCAATTAAACTGACTGGAACTAGCGGTGCGTTATACGGTTTAAATGCACACTCTCCAGCTAATAAGAATCGAGTATTCAGACAGACCATGGTATAAATATACTGTAGATATATTTCTGCCACAGCCACACACACCAACACTTCTATCTTGGATCTCTTTTCCTTTTGTATTATGATTAAATATCAGGACTTGTTTGAATCGATCCATGATGTGTTTTCCCTCTTGATGCGTTTTGTTTGGGCAGGTGAGAACACAGCAATCTCACTCGAGTGTGGACCAAAACAATTGCTCTGGGAGCATCTGTGAGTGACATGCTTACCGATTCCAAGCGCACTCTAGCATGGTTTGACTGCAGTGACAAAGCGATTCAAATCTGAATCAACTCAAGTGCAGGAAGTGAACCAATCAAGACGTGTATTTGGGGTGGTGAATAATAAACTTGGTGCAAACAAAGCCAGATAACAGAATTGCAGTGCTGCAGGAATAGAGCTTGTTCTGATTATTTGGACTGACAAACAACAAAAGAAGATAAATGCTGTGTGTGATACACTGTATATAGATGAGTAGTTATCTATATACAGTCATTTTCGAATCATATACGTAGCAGCGTGCTCAAGGGACTTGTGGTTTTTTGCCCCACACAACCCTCAGCCAATGTTACTATTGGTTCTTTAGTAATTATGTGCAGTATGAAACCAAATCAAACCAAATAGCAAATGGACCAAAAGTATCAGTTCGTAGTCTGGACTAATAGGTGTGAAATCGCCATAAAAGCTACATACTTGCTGCTTTATACTCTGCCTGTTTATGGTGAAAGAAGAATTAGTTATGCATGGCTATGCATGAAAATAAAGTGGCAATACAATACCTTTGCATAAACACAAATAATTTGTGCTTATAATTATGTATGACTTCACACCTGTGTAATTGACAGCAAATATGGACAAGGTCAAGAGTCACCTATTAGAATGACTTCTCATTTAATTTTTTGACAGGATTAATGTATAAGATTCAGGCAGGATTTGTATGAAGGCGTTCAGGAGACGTGCACAGTTTCCCCCCAGGGGCTGAAAGCACTTCTGATCAAATTACACAGAGGTTCTGTTCGCACTGTATTTGAGCCAGCAGGCTCAAGCTGACTGTCATTATTGTTCTCCCGTGTTCAGTTGTGAGGTTTAAGTTTCCGTTTTGGTTCAGTGGTAATTTTTTATTTTTTTATAAGTTTTTGTGGTCAAATTAAGGTGTAATTACTTTGGTGCTGATTATACAGTATATACTGGATATACATGAATTTTGAAGCAGCCATTACACAGAAAAGTGGCACGAATTTTATGTTTCACGCATTGTTCATGGCTAGTGAACCTTTCATGTGATTTATACATGTGATATATATATATATATATATATATATATATATATATATATATATATATATATATATATATATTTTTACATATGCTAATTATTCAAGTGCAGCGTGTGTGTTTTTTCATTTGATTTTTTTTCACAATTCACTCATTTTCACGTGAATTTTTCATATGCATTTTTGTTTTCAAGTCATTTTTAGACAAAATTATTTCTTTCATGTTAATTCTTTGCATGCATTCTTTGCATGTGCTTTTTTATTTACATGTTTTTTTTTTTTTTAAATAATTCTTGAATAATTCTTTTTCACGTGATCATTCCCATATTCCCATATATCCCATTCTCGTCATTATTCAGACGAAATAACTATGAAATTTCAGCGCATGGTGAAACAGGCTGAAACGCACCTTCGCAACATTTTTCAAACATGCTCACAGATTACTCACATATGAAACACTTTTCCATAAGGGAAGTATATTGTATGCCGGTTTCATTTTTTCATCTCTTGTTCTCTCACACAAACACACACACACACACACACACCAACACACACACACTGACCCAGCTCTTGTGATAAAGTGTCTAAGTATCGGCTGTATGACTAGATGAGTGTACGCTGAGGATCGTTTGCCCTGTGCCCAAGTTCACACGTAGGTCATCGAGCCCCGCCTCCACGTCCACATCTCCAGCCGCTAATCACGTGACCAGAGGTAGCTCAGAACAAGTGAACAATGCGCCACGTAGGAAGTGTAAGAATGCAGACACAACATTTCATCGAATGACCAGAAAACCATCACACTGTCCTCGGGATGTAAATCGGCACCTCTGGACTGTCAAAATGCCACAAAGAGGGGTTTTAAGCACCGTGTTTTAACATGCATCCCACTCACAATTAATCTCACAAGCGGCCCATTGTGCCGTCCACGCAGGACACAGTGCGCGCTTTGTGGGCCAAGGCGTCTGGAAAAAGAGAGAGAGGGGAAAGAATCTTCTGATGAGTCACCGTCACCACTCGTGTTGTTTGCTTCCTCGGTTCGGGGACAAAACTCAGTTATTTCAGAGTCACTGTCTTTTCTCTGAGAGAGCAAATGAGAAGATGGGTGGCAGAGGTGATGTTCCACACGCTTTCTCTGTCTCTCTTTCTCTATGTTGTGTACTTCTTTTGTAGGGCAGAATTTTACTGAATGGAGATTAAACCATATTTGTTCCAGCTAAATGTTACATCCAAATATACTTTAACAGTTTTATTAGAAAACATGAGAACACAAAAATCAGAACAATACGAAAATATTACTGGATAAATAATCCCAGTGAAATATAGTTGTGAGTTATGCAGTAAGGAGAGAAAACTTATATTTTCAATCTTGCATTCATTCATCTTCACTTTTTTCTGGTCAGAGTGGCAGTGGATTCGGAGTCTGTGCTGAGAGCACCGAGTGCGGATGGGAATGCACCCTTGATGGGACGCCAGGTCATCACAGGTCACCATGCACACACAGATTGGTGCACTCATTCACATCTAGGGGCAATTTATTTAGCCATTCTATCTGCTGGCTTGTTTTTGGGAAGTGGAAGGAAGCCGAAGAAGCCAGAAGAATCCCACATGGACACAGTGCATAGAACCTCGACACAAACAGTAACCTGAGGTCAGGATTGAACTGCAGACCCTGCAGCTGTGAGGTAGCAATGCTATGCACTTTACCACCTTATTTTCAATCTTTGCTATTTTGATTCAGTTTAATTATAACATATGGTGAGAGGCAGGATGAACATGCATGGACTCGATGTGATCTTTATCAAGGGCGCGCCAGGAACCTCAACCAGAATACAGTGCAGAATTAGCAGGTCCATAATTGGCAAAACTAACAGGCACAGGTTAAAACAACAAGAAAGACAAATTAGAAAACTAGGAAAATAAGCCTTAGTAATATATGCAAATAATTGAGGAGCCTTGACACAGCATGGTATAAGTAGACAAACTAATCAGCATTACACATGAAACAGGTGAACACAATCAAGCAACAAACCAATGACAGGACTGGGGTGGAATTAGGGATAGAACAGAAAGCAAAACAAACTCATGGTGTTCATCAGCGTGGGAACCTCAATGTGAAGTGGGAGACTGTGACAGTGATAAATTCCTGCCACGTTTACTAACCACTTAGTAAAACAAAAAATTAAGAAAATGAAAATATAATGGAAAATTGTCTTCATTTTCAAAAGCAACAATGATGAATACACTGCACACTGAAAAAAAAGCCAAACATTGTATCAGACAAAATGTGCATCAAGTTGTTGCACATAATATTGTTTTGTTTTTTTTGTTTTTTTCTCAAATGAAATTTTTAAAAAACTTTTATATGTTCTAACATTTAAAAAAAAAAAAAAAATCATTCTGCACCAACTTGACATAATTTATTTCCCAATGTGTATAAATACACTCATTTGATAATACATTTCTCTAATCCTTGAAGGGCCCCATCAAAACACAACACAAAATCACCACAACGATCAAGAATTCTTTATTTTATGTTTACCATTTTCATGAAATGACTTTAAAAAGGAACATGTACATACATTTCTTTATTATTATTATTTTTTTAAAATATTCACACGTTCACAACCGCTTATATTCTGCCTTACATGAAAACTTTTTCCAGTGAAGGAAAAAAGTTTCACCTTCAAAGATGAAGCATACTTTAATACCCAAATAATAATGAATTATTGAAGTTATTATCATACACACAGGAAGATTGGTCAAAACTTTAGGTAAATAAAAATGAACAGTTCACCAAAAGCACATCAAATCATCAAGTTACTGTTGCATATTTTACTGAACATTGGAAAATTACAGCGTCACCAAAAAGGGCTTGACGTTTCGTTTTCAAACATTATAACATTAATTCATATTTTTCTTGGAGAGAAAAGGGTGAAAGACAGAGGGAGAGGGAGTTTTGGTAAAAGGATATCATTAATCATAGCTCTAATCAGATGACATGAGGTCATGGCCCACTAAGTGTGTTTTCCTCATTATGGTAATATGCTGGAGAGGGGGAATGCTTCCCTTCTTTTCTTTACTTTGACACTTTCCCTCTCTGACAGGCTCCTGTCATTTAAACAAAAGCGTCAGAGCATCAAGCTCCTGTCTGCTGATAAGAGAGAGAGAGAGAGAGAGAGAGAGAGAGAGAGAGAGAGAAGAGAATGAAAGATCACTGTTGGAGAAACTTTGGAGAAAAGCACTTTTATATATATATATATATAGTTTTTGTTTTTGATAAGGTTTAAATTTATAGACTTATAAGACTTACAAACACATGTATTACAAAAACTGTACTAGCTATGTAGGTTATCGGGTAGAGTTGATGACTTATTTCATGCTCACTGTAATAAACCACTCTGGATTTTGTGGCCATGGACCGAGAGGACTCGGACTGTGATGGCTGCTTTTTAATTGATGCAAGAGGCTGAAATTATAAATAGGCCACGAGCCTTCCTGTGTCAGTGGAAAATAGAGCTCTGGGCTGTTTACTGTCGGTGTGATGTATGCAGTTTGTGCGTTTGATTGTGTGTGATTATGTTTTGAGAGGATGACCTTTAGTGGAAGCCATACTGTAGTATAATGAGGAGCTGGAGCAGCAATGCTACAGTGTGCCGAGAGAGAAAACGAGAGAGAGAGAGAGAGAGAGAGAGAGAGAGAGAGATGAGCTGATCTACCTGCATTCACACTCACTCCATCCTTCTGCTGTCTCACGTGCATGGATTTGGGAGACCAGGAAAGGCCAAACCTCCCCTGTAATTTCAGATTTATCACACGAGGCATACCTTTATACTGACATCAAGAGGCAAAAGTGGAGCATAGTACTTTGGGTTTGTGGATTATCAGAAGAACCTGAGCTCATCAGAAATGTACTGATTCAAACAAGTGGAGATGAGGTTATCCGATTTTATTTGATTTCATTGAAACACTAACAGCACCATGAAATATTACATATATTACCTTACATATAAAAACATACAGACACTAAAACATACATTACATCTAAGATTGCCCTGTATTTTGCTCCATTTATCTTTTTATTTATCTACCAGTACCTGCTGATGAACAGCATCCCCAAAACGCAATGCTACCACAACCATGCTTTACTATAGGGATGGTAGACTTCATATAAAAATCATAATGAACTTTCCTTTGCTTCTACACTATCCGTTGTTACCCAGATGAGGACGGGTTCCCTTCTGAGTCTGGTTCCTCTCAAGGTTTCTTCCTCTTAACATCATAAGGAGTTTTTCCTCGCCACCGTCACCACCGGCTCACTCAATAGGGGTTAATCCACACACTTCAAATCTGTATCCTGTGTGTATATATTTCTGTAAAGCTGCTTTGAGACAATGACCGTTGTAAAAACCACCATACAAATAAAATTGAATTGAATTGAATTGAATATTTCCAGGTCGATAAACAGCGATGGTATCTGCTAAATGCAGTGATTCATTTTATTTATTTATTTATGTATTTATTTTGCCACATTAGAACCTTTTTTCCCCCATGTGCCTTTGGCAAACTCCAAACTGTTTTTGTTTTGTTTTTCAATAATGTTTTCTTCTTACTACTCTTCGATAAATTCCAGATTTGCAGAGTGTCAAGGCTGTAGTTGAACTGTGAATAGCTGATCTCATAAGAGCTATGGATTACTGTTTGATACTTTCCGAGAACTTTGTCCCAGACTTGTTTTGACAGCTCACAGCAACCGGAATGAATATTTATGCAATCAAAACTTATATCATTTATATTTGTAAATAATTTTGCAATGTATAAAGCTTTTCATCAGGTTATAGTATTATGTGGATAAAGCACAGTGCACACTATATTACAGTAATTCAGTAGTATATTTAATTAGATTTTTTTTAATACTGTTATTATTTATTTATTTATTTATTTATTTATTTATTTACAAGTCAACACTTTGAGTTCTTTGTCATGTTCCTCAAACCATTCCTGAACTATTTTTGCAGTATGACAAGGTGCATTATCCTGCTGAAAGAGACCACTGACATTAAGGAATACCATTGCCTTGAAGGGGTGTACTTGGTCTGCAACAATGTTTAGGTAGGTGCTACATGTCAAACTAACATCCAGATGAATGCCAGAACCCAAGGTTTCCCAGCAGAACTGCCTTCTTCCCATAGTGAATCCATAGTGATGGCACTGTGTGTTCTGACGCCTTTCTATCATTAACTTTTTCAGCAATTTTTGCTACAGTAGCTTTTATGTGGGATCGGACTAGATGAGCTAGCCTTCGCTCCCCACGTGTATCAGTGAGCCTTAGGCCACATGTCCCTGTCACTAGTTCACTAATTGTCTTTCCTTGGACAACTTTTGGTAGGTACTAACCACTGAATATGGAAATGTTCTGACCCAGTTGTCTAGCCATCACAATTTGGCCCAAAGTCCCCCAGATCCTTACACTTGCCCATTTTTCCTGCTTTCAACACATCAACTTCAAGAACTGACAGTTTACTTGCTGTCTAAATATATCCCACTGCTTGACAGATGCCACTGTAATGAGATAATAATGTTATTCATGTCACCAGTCAGTGGTTTTAAAGTTATGGCTGATTGGTGTATATATATTTCATAGTGGTGAACGGGTTCAGGTAACAGGATTACATGAATATTGCTGGAACAAAAATGTACATTTTTCATAATATATAATTGATGACTTGTGGAAAAGGATGTTTCAAGAATGATGTTAAATGGATTCAGGTACTGTTGAAAGCGAAGTATTTTACTGATTTTATTTGTAGGTAAAGTGTGCAGTAGTTATGGTGGGCTGGGATGCGCAAAATGCTATTCTCTCCTGCTAAGTGCTGTGGAAGTGCTGTAGTAGTTATTTATACACAACATGCACATCTGCTATCAAAGATAACATTGTATTCTAAAAGGCTGGTATTACATTTGCTTTCAGTCTGTATACATATACTGTATACATATATGTATGGGTGGCTGTGGTTCAGGTGGTAGAGCGGGTTGTCCACTAACCGTAGGGTTGGCGGTTCGATTCCCGGCCCGCATGACTCCACATGCCGAAGTGTCCTTGGGCAATAGAGACACTGAACCCCAAGTTGCTCCCGATGGCAAGTTAGCAGCTCTGCTACCATTGGTGTGTGAGTGTGTGTGTGTGAATGGGTGAATGAGTTACAGTGTAAAGTGCTTTGGATAAAAGCGCTATATAAGTGCAGACATATACTGTATATTCATCAAATGCACCTTATGTTACTTGCATAGTTTATGCCACAGCCAAATTCACCACCAATTCAAGAGCCACAACGAACCCACAATCCAATCCAGTCCAGACATTATCTCACTCTCAATCACCTGCCTTTTCAGCTTATCTGTTTTCACATGTGAAGGTGTATTTCAACATTTTATGCCTAGAAATTGCAGACCTGAACACATGTACTATCTGGTGAAGAACACGTGATGACAAAAAATTATTATTTATTTGAGAGACAATTGAAAAATGAAAGCAGAGCAGATGGCCTACATGTGAAAAATGAATCTGGGGAAAAATGAATGAATCGTGTAAGCAGGGAAGGGGAAAAAATAGCAAGAACCTTTACTTAAGAGAAATTAAAGATGGGTGCACGGTGGCTTAGTGATTAGCACGTTCGCCTCACACCTCCAGGGTCGGGGGTTCGATTCCCACCATGGCCCTGTGTGTGCGGAGTTTGCATATTTTCCCCTGGGTTTCCTCCGGGTACGCCGGTTCAAAAGACACCTCCCCCAGTCCAAAGACACACATGGTAGGCTGATTGGCATGTCCAAAGTGTCCGCAGTGTGTGAGTGTGTATGTGACTGTGCCCTGCGATGGATTGGCACCCTGTCCAGTGTGTACCCCGCCTTGTGATAGGCTCCAGGTTTCCCCGTGACCCTGAAAATGGATGAATGGATGGAAATTAAAGATAATGTGTCACAAATGTATCCAGCAAAACATATCGTCTCGCATAGCTCATAATTAATAGCATGAACGAGATAACAGAAAGACTTGATATTTATGGAAAAGTGTTCCAAATTGAATTGTTAATGTCCTCAATTATATATATCTTTAAAGTATATCAAACAAGACAAGCAGGATTAAAGCATGCATGGAGGTGTGAGGATCAGTCTTTAAACTGAGACAAGGAGGGACAACATGTGGACAATCGCTGATGTGAAAATGAGTGAACATGATGAGATCAGTAGACGAGAGACAGAGTCGAGTCTCTGATAAAGGATGTTTAGCGCTCCTCGACAAGACAATCATCTCATACATGTGCAGGTGTGTCATTCCCCATAACTACTGCTCTCTCTCTCTCTCTCTCTCTCTCTCTCTCTCTCAGCATAATTAAGTACTCCAATCAGAACAGCATGGACTCACTTCTCCAGAGCCTTTGACTTGATAATTAACCAAAATATATCATTAGAGTGCTACATAGATTTATGTCAATCATAATGCTTTAAAAAAAAACCACACACACACACACACAGAGAGAGAGACTCAGATTTCGTCCCGAAGCAAATTACATTAATAATATTTGATTAATAATAGGTCTTCTTTAGTAGTTTGCAACAGAAAAAGTGAAGCCAGTGTAGAAAGTGTGTAATATAACTCTGTAGTCATACAGCATAATGTAGTATTAGCATATATGGCGATGTGCACAACACAGACATTCATCATTAAAGGAGTACAAAAATGCTAACATTGCTAATAATGAATGACAGCTAGTGGGGGTCAGTAAGCATAATGCAAATGAGATCTCGCTAGCTTTGCCTAAACAAATTTTTATTCATTCGTGGTCTCATAAAACATTCTTTTTCCCCCCTAAGAAACCATTAATCAAACAAACCTAAAAATTCTTCTGCTACACCTCAAAGTTGTTATGCTTCCTTACTTTGGTTTACTTTACTTTCCCCTCCATATATTACCAGACATTATCATAAAAACCTACAAACACAGCCCATTTCTGCCGCTATAACACATCTCTGCGCGCTCCTCTAAATGGCAAAGATCTTTGTCTCATAAGATGGGTCATTTAAAAAAAACTGGGGCGTCGGTCGACTTCAGTTGCACAAACTTTAGAAGCTGAGTAAATAAATAACTGTTGCTGTGTGTGTGAGCAGACTCGGGATGTCAGGATGGATGGAGAGATGGACAGAATACCTGTGGCCTGAGTTGAGGAAAGACAAATGGGGGGAAAAAAGACAGACAGTGAGAGAAAAGGGGAACGAAACACCAATTAGAGCGCCTCGCCCACATGCTCCCTCACAAAGAGCCGTGCTCTGCTAAAGGTCACGCTGAAATTTGACTGACAGGACTAAAGTCTTTTACTCATAATTTTTGTGTTTGCAATAGAATTCGGAGCAATTCACAGCCTTAAAGGCCTTAACTGAGACCAGCAATTAATTGTAATGAATAATCTGACAAATCTGGCTGACATATGGCCACTAATTCCCCGCCTTTCTGCAGGGAGCAGGCAAGGGATTAGATTAGCTTAAATGAAATCTGGGAGCGGTGTGCCATCTGCATGTTCCCCGGCCCCGGCTCTGACACGTTAACCACGGTGTGGGAGGCTTTCTGCCACCCGAGCCTCCATCTCACCCTCCATTTCCATTCTCTTTTCTCTTTTTTTCCCCTTCACATACACATAACTCTATCCCCTACTTCTCCTTTCAACCTCTCACACTATACATAGCTTTATAGGCTATAGCTTTTACAAGAAAAATTTCCTCTTAGTTACTCCATTCTCTCTCTCTCTCTCTCTCTCTCTCTTTCACTCTCTCTCTCTTTCTCTCTCTCTCTCTCTCTCTCTCTCTCTCTCTCTCTCGCTCTCGTACTCACCCCGCTGCTACAGATTTGTAAATAGTGAGTTTTTGCTTCTTTTATATATTGAACCAGCTGCTCTTCACGGTGGAAAAAGCAATATAGCTGAAACCAAGCCAAAAATCGAAGAGCAGGCAGATAGGAGGGTGTGTGGGGTGAGACAACTAAACAAACACACCACAAAAGTAATGAGGGTTGAACAAACACCTAAACAAACGACACGTGCCTCACCGTCCAAAGAGTGGAGATCCACACTTAAGTCACTATTATTAACAGAGATCGTCCCTTCAGGAACTGATTGTATTGATCTACAGCTCATTTGAATTTTTTTTTTTTTTTTTTTTTTTGAAAGTGAACAGTTAAAAAAAAAATTGGCATCAAGCTTTAGAGTAGTTAGCCAGATAATTCATATTTTTTTCTTAATTAGATTTTATTTTTATTTTACTTTGTTGTTGTTTTTTTTCATCGTTTATTGTTAGACTTCTGCTAAATAACGGTTGCCATACTCAGACCATTTCTTTTACAGTCATCACAGGATTTATGATTAATGAGAGGAGGAGGAATTGCTGAGGAATATCAAATCACACAATCCAACAAATCAAGTGCAGCAAAGTCTATTTTCTCTCTAGAGGAGTGGAGTAACTGCTGAATCAGGCCTGGATAATTTAAGACCTGTATTTGTGTGTCTAGGCATTGTCTGATGGTTAACATGCATCCTGAACATTGGTGTGATATTACAGGAAAAAGGGACTTGAGCTGGTTGATGAAGTGAAAAAAAAGAATGAAAAGATTTTTTTTTTTTTAACCTGAAAAAAGGATGACTGCAAAAAAAAAAAATAATAATAATAATAATAATAATAAAAACCACCCTTAAATATTGTGCTAATTGTATACCCATGGAGTGGTCACTTTAACATAAAAATAGCTCCAACTAATGTATTTCTTCTAATGGGTTTAGAAAGAAAAGTTGCTCATTTCCTATCCTAAAGGTTAATCTAGAACTAGGTGTAAATAAATGTCCTTTTATGAGAACTAGGGGGGAAAAAATGCTGATACAAAATGTTTAAAATCCAGAGGATTAAAAAAAACACTCTAATGTCTCTAATAAATATGCAAAATATGTTTTTCCCTCTGAGATAATCCTTTGGGGGCTTAGTTTTATTTTATACTTGTTGTTTTTATTGTTGTTGTTGTTGTTGTTGTTGTTGTTGTTGTTGTTGTTAATGTCTTTCTTCTTCTTCTTCTTCTTCTTCTTCTTCTTCTTCTTCTTCTATTATTATTATTAGGGGATAAGCACTTTGAACCCTGTTATTGATCTTGGCATCTTTTTTCCTCCTCTTCTTCTTCTTCTATTATTATTATTATTATTATTATTATTATTATTATTATTATTATTATTATTATTATTAGGGGACAGGGGACAAGCACTTTGGACCCTATTGTTATTATTGTTGTTGTTGTTAACCAATTGGAAAGTCAACCAATTCACTTTTTATATAGCAAGAAGTCAAGAAGTGTGTTTCAGTATGTGACCACTTCTAAACCTTACTTAAGGAAGACACCATATTGTGAGCAAAATTCTTCAGGGACGTAACCAGAAAACTGATATAACGCAATTAATTATTCCTTTACAACACACAGATTTACAGATCCAGGGGCATCAAGTGTTCCACTGCATCTCACTGCCTATGAAAACTGAAGCTCTGGCCTTTAAACCTAAAACACATGCAAGTCAGATCCCAGCCCTGTTTACACTAACTGACCAATGAAGTGTGAAAAAAACAAACAAACATACAAACAAACAAAGCAAAACTAAATAATCTTGCCACCCACAGACCCGGTGTTTAATTGCAGGGCCTGAATAAAGTCTCTGTGAGGCGAAATTTCTCAGAAACAAGTCTTAATTTAAACCAAGGGCTAATTATCATGCAAAGCATACCCGCCCAGAATGTTTGCATAACTATCACAAGCGTTTTCATAAATGATGCTTTAATTAGTCTTAATTAGAATTTGTTTAAGTCAGCAGGGAATGCAGGCCCCCGTGAAATGATGTATGTAATAAGCACCAACCTTGCTCTCTCTCTCTCTCTCTCTCTCTCTCTCTCTCTCTCTCTCTCACACACACACACACACACACACACACACACACACTCAGGGAATAGAGCTGACAAAATCACATCACATTAAATTGATTCAGTCAGAATTAAAATTCTTATGGTATTAATTAAATGGGGAGGATCTCATTAGTGAGCAGCACAGTGAGAAAGACACTGCCACCAGATGTGCCTGGTGTCACACACACACACACACACACACACACACACACACACACACACACACACACATTAGGGCACACTGAAAGAGAGAGGGAGGGGGTAGAGCCAGTCTGGAAGATGGACACAGAGAGATGATGACCAGAAAGAAGGAAGGAAAGTGAGAAGGTGGGGGTTGAAAGGAGAGAGAGAGAGAGAGAGAGAGAGAGAGAGAGAGAGAGAGAGAGCACATGGGGAGGTGCACTAAAAGGGGGTTGGGAGAATATTAATGAGGAGTATTAGACACCCTCTGCAGCTCATGTACAGCTTTATTTAGCTTCATTTGGTCTATTTGGCTGCTGGAATTCAATAAGAGGAGACCTAATGACCAGAGCAGATACCCTGTTATCACTCCGTCTCTCTCCCTCGCTCTCTCTTTAATAAGGTAGACTCTACACACACTTCCTCTCAGCTACGGTGTATTTTCAAAAAGACTGAGCTAATCTAAGCTCAGCCCAGCTTACGGTTCTAGAGCGTTCTGCTGTTTAATTGGAAAATTCTAATTAAATCCCAATTTTCCAACGCTGACTCCGGAATGACTGGAATCTCCTCATTCTAGGACAAATCTGACAAATGATTGTGATTTAAATGAAAAGCTATGATGTTTAAAATCAATATCATTCCACATGCTTTCCCTGAGGTGGTGAGTGACACACGCCGGTCTTTAGGGTCTGATCACTTCATGATGGCGAATTACAGACGCACCGGTTCCTCGTTCCCTCCAGCGGCTGTCAAAGCAAATTAGCTCTAATGAATCAGATTAGGAGCTGTTTAATGCGATCTTCTGTGTGCGTTCTAGTAAAATGACAAAATTAAATTTACCAGTGGTTAGATTTACAGAGGGGGGAAATTACAGAGAAAAGTTCATGATGAAGTTAAACGTATTTGACACAATTCTTAGACAATTTCAACCAAAGAACAAAATAATGTCAATCAAATGTTTAATACCAGCATTTGTACCTTCATCACTCAGAATCAATTTAAAAAAAGGAAAAGAAAAGGAAAACATTCCAAATGTTGAATGATTCAGAAATGTGAAGCAAAAAGAAACAAAGAATCAAAAAGAATCAAATGATAACACAAGAATTTACACCTGTATCACTCAGATCTCTAAATAGGAAAATGAATGAATATCAAACTAATAAAAAAGCAAACTACCAAACACAATTTTGGCACAATTCTTAGAATTTTTCAGCCAGAAACAAAAAAGAACATCAATCAAAATGTTTAACACCAGAATTTACACCATCATCACTCAGCCAATAACAAAAAGAAAAGGAAGAAATCGAGAAAAAAAAATTCTTGAGAAAAATGTTATGATGGAATTGAACAATTTTGACACAATTATCAACCATAGACAAATTCTCAACCAATGGACACAAGTTTTCAACCAAAAGGAATATCAATCAAATGTTTAACAGCACCATTTATACCTTCATCTCTCAGATCTACAAAGCTGACAAATATTTGAAAAAATAAAAATGAATGAACATCAAGCCAGTAAAAAAGCTGAGTACCAAAAGGAAAGAAGATTTGATGGTAAAGTTGAACGATTTTGACAAACTGGTATAAATTTTCAACCATCAAATGTTTAACATCATTCCGATCTATGCAGCTGAAAATGAATACATATAAAGTGGGAAAAGGGGGAAATTTCCAGAGAAAAATGTTATGATGAATTTGACACAATTCTTAGAAATGTTCAACCAAAAAAAAAAAAAAAAGAAATCAACAAAATCAATCAAAATACACAACATGTTCATCATTCAGAGCTATGAAGCTGAAAAAGGGCAAAAAATTACAAGAAAACCTTCTTGATAACGTTGAAAGGTTTCGAAACGAATCTTAGTCATTTACATCCAAGAAGAAGAAAAAAGAATGTCAATAAAATGTTTAACGCATTTGCATTTACACCTTTATCACACAGGGCCAATAAACAAGCAAACTATACCTAAAGGAAAAGGGCGGGGTGGGGGTGGGGGGGGGGGGGGTTAATTGATTTGACACAATTTTCAACCTTCAGAAAGGAACATTTGTCAATGAATGAACATCGAGTCAATAAAAAAAGCAAAATACTAAAAGTAAAGGGGTAACAATTCCAGAAAAAAAAAAATGTTCATGGTGGAGTTGAATGATTTTGACAGAAAAAATTGTCAACCATTAAATGTTTAACCACCATCTATATTTCCATCACTCAGGTCTTTGAAGCTGAAAATGAACGAGCATCAAGCCAATAAAAAAAAGCAAAGACCCAAAAGGACACCGTGCTCAATCCAGTACCTGTGATGAAAATATGAAAATGATAATGTAACTGGGAACAATGCCTCTGGGCACCATGGCCTCCAGCCTCCTGCTGCCCGAGTTACAAGGCAATGTTATCCGTTTTATTAGAGGCGAGCCTCTCCTCTAGTCGGGTTCTGCATAAATATTTAGGATAAATACACTGTATATCATTTTTCTTCACACTTGACTTGCATTATGAATTCCGTGCGGGACCAGGTGAGCCTGGGTCAGGAGACTAAATTAAGTGGCGCTTGGCAGCAGCTGCCAGAGCCTCTCTCTTTAACCATGCTTGGCTGGTTTGGCTATCAAAAGCCACTTGTACATGTGCCATAAAAAAAACATTGGCTTGTGTGTTTAAAATGGTATTAAAATGCTGTTGACCCTTAAAATTAGAAAGGGAAACGTAAAACTCCTTGCATTGCAATTATTTCCTGTCTAAAGTGCAAAGGGGGAGGAAATAGAGAGACGTACGGCTGAGAGGCCACCCAGATTTATTGACGGGCCACGGTGATGTGTGTGTGTGTGTGTGTGTGTGTGTGTGTGACCGACCAGTCGTTTAAGACGACCAGGAGCGTGTGACATCATCATGGAGCCACCTTCGAGTTCCAGGTTCGTTTAATTCTAACGCCAATGTTTACTAATGTAGGGAATAAAGGTGTGTGTGTGTGTGTGTGTGTGTGTGTGTGTGTGTGTGTGTGTGTGCAGATTTAATACACTGCTAAAGTGCACCGAGTGTGTTACTGCATGTCATCTCACATAAACGTAATACTTTCTTTATCGGCATAATCCATTTCTTTCTACCATCAAAGTGTCTAATTATAGGAATACGTCCGTGTTTTTCAAACTAATCTTTATCCACTGCATCTGTAGTGTGTGTGTGTGTGTGTGTGTGTGTGTGTGTGTGTGTGTGTGTGTGTGAGTGTATATATATATATGTATCAAGAACAAGACTTTTGACACATTTCCCTCTCCCAAGCAGAAAAAAAGTACTGTCTCAAAACTCACGAGTAATTAGTTATAATCACTCTAGATTATGGCTATAAATATAAAAATCAAAATCTGATCTTTGACCAAATCGACTGTTAAAATATGTTATACAAATAAACTGAGTTGAAGATTAGGAACCAGTTTGTTGATTTGAGAATGATGGAGTGGTTTATTAGCTTAGTTAAATTAATTAAGTTAATCTATCTATCTATCTATCTATCTCTATCTCTCTCTCTCTCTCTCTCTCTCTCTCTCTGTATATATATATATATATATATATATATATATATATACACACACACATATATGCACATACACATATATACACATATATACACACACACACACACACACACACACACATATATATACACATACACATATATACACATACATATATATATATATATATATATATATATATATATATATATATATTTCACACAAACACAAGGCTGTACGGATAAATCATCTACATTTCACATGTGATTAACATGTGATTGCGTGAAAATCATGCAAAGGGGCATTTCACCATGTTATACATTTTACATTTCAAAAAGAATTACTCATGGCAGTAAATCACAATGATGTGTTAAAATCAGATATGAAAATAAAAGCATGTGTACTATAGGTGAAAAGTCGACTATGTTTGAAAAGAATAACATGTGAAGAGTAAATTTCACCTGTGAAGTTCACGTGATTTTTCTCTAAGACACACACACACACACACACGCACACGCACACACATACACTGCAACCTATCATGTCAGTTTTCATACTTGTTCACTGAAAGCGAGAGCAGAGTAAAGGCCATATCTGATCCATTCTCACCAAGACTTTCCACTCTAACGTGCAGGGTTGCCAAGTTTCCAAAAAACAAATCCCTCAGTGTGATTTGGAGATTATTTGGGGGTCAGAGTGGCCCAGACGCTCTGAGTGTAACACCAGGCACTGAGGGCATGTTCAATCAGTGGCCAACGTGCTGCTCGTCTCCCACAGCGGGTCCTCCAGCATCCCTCAGTCCTCTCTGATTCCGCCTGCAGCTGGCGGTTGTCCTGTGGGAGGGCCGGATTATGGCGGAGTTCATTTCCTGATGAATGTCCCGCCTCTGGATCCAGCTTTCCCCAGATGGCCAATTAAAAGACAGCAACTGGCACTGCGTTGCTCGGCAGCAGGTTGCCGGGGGCAGCGAGGCTGGAGGCGGTGACAGAAGGTGTGTGTTTCCCTTCTTGGTTCCAGTTGCTGTGGAGAGTGTGTGACCATGTATGTGTGTGAGTGTGTGTTTCATACAAATAGCTTATATATATATATAAACCCTTGGTCAGAAGAACGTTCTGTCATTGCTGCTTATACAAGTCAAGCTTGTGTTCACTCTGTATGTCCTTTCGCAGATACTGAAGATAAAATCTTGATTCTTAATGCTGAATTGTCAAAAAAAAATGCCAATTGGCCGATATTCTTCTTTATTTACTTTATTTATTTATTTTTACACTCTGGCTAAAAAGCTTTGCATCTGTTTGTATAATTACCTAGTGTCAAGAGATTATTAATCAAATGCCTATGTGAAAATGATGACCACAAAATTTCACTAAGTTGCTGACATGTTAGACGTTAAAAAATGATGTTAGCAATAAAAAAATAAAAAAATAAAAACGTGTAGTGAGACTATAAAGAGTCTAAGAAAGAAAACCAGAATAAATACATTTACATACAATACAAAAACAACAGCAAGAACAACAATATGCACTTCCACACAATGCATGCAAATCTGGCACTCGTGTTCATAAAAATAAGATTTGAGGACACTAGAAGGCCAATGTCCTAATAATCGAACGTCCTGCAGACCTCATTTGAGAGCACTCCAGCCAGACTTCACACCCTCGCTCTTACTGTGTACAGTGGGGTGCATCAGGACTAGCAGTTAATACTTAATAGAAATGGAATACTGCAGCGTTTTTCAATCCGTCTATTAACCATAACCGTATGCACAGGCTGTGTGAGATTACCACCGAGGATTTCTTTCTCTTTTTTTTTCAAATTACCTACAGTAGAAAAAAAACAGCTTGATTGAAATGTATTTACTAAAGGAAGTCTTTGAGTTCTGTTAAGAAATGTTTGAAATTCAAATCTGCAGCCATTGTGCGCTCAGAAAAAAAAGTCATCAAAGCTGTTCTTATATAGTTGTATCTTTCTAACACTGGGGCAATATAATTAAAAGGAATTCTACTACAGTGAATTTTTTAACTCGGCATAATCAGAAAGTATTCTACAATATCTGAAAGATTCAGGATTAATTATTCAAAGTATTTAGAGCAGTTACTTTACAAATATTTCACATGAACTTATATTGTCTGCCCAGCACATGCTCTTATTTTGTGAGTTAAGAGTAAAAATTGATCTCACCCGTGTCCCAGTCCCTGCCGCTGAAAAGCAACCCCACAGCATGATGCTACCACCACCATGCTTCACAGTTGGGATGGTATTGCACGGGTGATGAGCAGTGCCTGGGTACCTCCAGACATGACGCTTGGAACTGAGGCCGAACAGTTCAGTCTTTATTTATCAGACCAGAGAACAGTCTTTCTCAGAGTCTGAGAGTCTTTTAAATACTGTTTTGCAAATTCCACACACGATCTCCACACACGATCTCTGGAGCTTAACCAGAGTGAGCTATTCAATTATACATATATATATATATATATATATATATATATATATATATATATATATATATATATATATATGTGTGTGTGTGTGTGTGTGTGTGTGTGTGTGTGTGTGTGTGTGCATGTGTGTGTGCGTGTGCGTGTGTGTGTAATTGACTACTAAGCTTCAAAACAGATGTTCAGAGGACGAAGCCTTGATTTCTTTAAAGGCCAGTCCATGACATGGAGCTTCACACATACTGGACCTTGAACTTATGTGCTGCAGTTGGAATCATGCAGTTATAACCTCATAACAACAAGAATTGTGTGTGTGTGTGTGTGTGTGTGTGTGTGTGTGTGAGTAAGATCTAGGGAGTGATTACTGACAAAGGAGTGATGGCGTGCAATCTCCGACCCTTGTGCCGCAGCGGTGGCCTGAACAGAATCAAAGCAAACAAAGCACTGCTCCTCTCTGAAGAGCATGAGACGCTCCTGAGCAGCATCCCTGTGGCCCCCGTTGCTTTCATTTCACTCCTTATAAAGTTCCCTCAACTGAAAAAGGGAGCTAGTGCGCCATCTGAGACTTGGAACATGCTGGGTCCTTATGAGTGGGTCACACCTATGAACACTGGGAGAAGGTCAGCCTATAGCCCATATTAACATCCTGTAATTGGATAAGTCGTAGGCCTGATGGTGAAATCTTCCATCGTGTTAAGGAAGTATGAATGGCGAGCAGCACAATGGTGGGAGTTTGTCTGAGAAGGCAAAATGGTGTGAGGTTTCCATGGTCATTAACTTTAATTAAAACCATGAACGTTAATTAACTGTGTGGCAAAAACTGACTAGTACACAAAGCAAGAAAGGAAGAGAAAGCAAACATGGAGTAATTTGATCAATTGGGCATGAAGTTGGAACTTATTTTTGCGACAAGAGCAGCTCTGGTTTGAAGCATGAGATCAGTAAGTAAAGTTTGATTGCAGCGCTTGACTAAGAGAGGACACACGGTGTTGAAACTGAGAGCGGAGGATGGCTCAGTTACACTCTTCTTTTTCTAATTAGAGCAGTGAAAGCGTGTAGCATTTATCTGCAGGAGACGGCTGGTCGCGGGAATATCAGGGGTACGCACAGAGAAAAGCATAATGCCCGTCATAAATAGTGTTTATGGCAAACGTGGTTGTCATGATCGAAGCCATTAAAACAAATTAATTACTGTACGGATAATTCACATGAGTGCATTTGCCTTCACTCTCAGGAAGAATCCTTTATTTTTAGCATGGTTCAGGGTCTGACATGATCACACATGGGGGCTTCAAAAACATGTGTTCATCCTGGTTTTGTAATCCAGTCAGCACTACTGAAAGAAAAAAATAAATAAAATAAAGGTTTTCTACAACTTCTAAAAGGAAATAAGTTTGATGGAGGTCAAGAAGGCATGCAACGCTAACCTCTCAGAACGACCTAGAAATGGAAACATCAAAGATGTCCTGACTGACCGAGTCCGTAGTCTTCCTCTCGTCAACTAACAGACTGTAGATTTGTGTCGCTACACCACTGGTCCCTGTTCTCCATGTGTGAGTGTATGTGTGTGTGCGTCACTGGACAGGAGATGAGCAGGAGCAGAGTGAGGGATGGCTCTTGTTGTGCCACCCACGCTCTCCTCCACTGTGTGAAATTGCCTGAGAGGATGTAGACATATTCCGAGCGTTGATCCATATCCAGGAATAAACAGGAGCACATCGGTGGCACCCTGATCACTCCGTAGGTCAAGATGCTCCTCGGTTAAAGCATCCATCCTTGGCTGAGGAGACTGTGTGGGAGAGAGGAGTGGATGCTGACCCTTCTCCCGCTCCACCTTTTCCTCAGAGACTGCATCACATTAAACATTATGGATGAGGAGGTGCAGCATTCAAACCTACCGAGTAACTCAAGAGTAATGATTGAGTTTTTGTTGACTGTACGTGCATGGAGCGAGTGGGAAAATCAAAAGGATTTTAATGCTGGCCTTTCTATAAAATTTGCTTCGGTTGTTGTTGTTTTGGTTTTTTTTTAAAACAACGTTGGTATTTCCTTTATAGAAAAAAAAACTTGACAAAAATGTTATTTATATATCAGAGATACATGTCTTTTGTTGGCTTCCAACCAACAGATATCAGCCCAGAAATAAACACTGAGATTAAGATAAGAAACATTAATAAGATTAATACATTAATAAAATGCTATTAATCCATCATCTGTCCCAGCTGATCTCCAATGACCATGGCACAAAAGTGCAGCAAAGGATAATGTGAATCTCCAATGAACTCCAGACTGTTAAATGTGCTGTAGTTTCAATCTGATGTGATTTTCTGGCAGAACTGTAAGAGCGGATCTTGTTTTCTACTCTGTTCTGCTCTAAAATCCTGTTGTTTTTTTCATGCTGATTTGCTGTAATAAAGCATATGGTGAAAATCCTAGCAAATCCTAACATCCTAGTATGATTGCAGGGCACAGCGAGGGGCCACAGCCACGACAGCAGAGGATTTCCTGGACTTGGCTACAGCAAGATGTGAAAAAATGACTAGACTCTTAATAATGATGGAGTAAGACATGTGTTGAATCAAGGTCTACTGGACAAATACAGGCTGCTGACACATTTCACGTTTTTCACCGGGGGTGGAACGGTACAGATCATTATTATGAAGACATATAAAATATAAATAGAACAAAAACTCATGCACAAACATTGTCCGAGAAGCATGAGGAATGGCGACTGCTGATCTCTCATGCATCAGCTCTATTTACAACACAGACGTCTTAAAACGTTACAAAAGATGGGGAAACTTATTTACGTTCAATCCGATTACCCACGAGTACTCTTATCATACAAACACCACCGCAGATATGCAGGTTGCACAATCATGACATCATTAGACAGTAGATTATGAGTTTAAGGTTCACAGTGCAATGAAAGTCAAAGTGTGGGATTTAACACATTGTAAAGGATTTAAATAGAGACTGATTCTAAAAACAAATGGAAGGGGATGCATGGAGACTCTGACACACACACACACACACACACACGCACACACACACACACACACACACACACACACACGCACACACACACACACATGCGTTTTGTTCACTGGTTAAAATGTTACCTGAGATGTAAACCCTTGTTGTATGCTGCATGCGGCACGTGGTGCCATAAGAACACTTCAGAAATGCGTCGAACGATAATTCTCCCTTATTATACGCTGAAATGCGTTATTCAGTTCAAAACCGTTTAACAAAATGCTGCTGGGGATCAAAATCATGAGAGGACATCTACTGATGTACAGTCGTGATATGAAATAATTTTTTTTTCATCGTTATGAAATGCAATTACAGTGTAGTAAACTGACTCAAGACCATAATCAGATTAGAGAAGATATGCATGTGTGCATTTTTTTTACACTTTACAATACATTTTTTACAATTTACAATACATTTTTTACAATTTACAATACATTTTTTACAATTTACAATTACATTTTTTTTACAATTCACAATACATTTTTTTACAATTTACAATACATTTTTACACATTACAATACATTTTTTACCATTTAATTTTTTTACAATTTACAATACATTTTTTACAATTTACAATATTTTTTTTACAATTTACAATTACATTTTTTTTACAATTTGCAATACATTTTTTATTATTTACAATACATTTTTACACATTACAATACATTTTTTACAATTTAAATAATTTTTTTACAAGTTAGAATACATTTTTACAATTTACAATTACATTTTTTACAATTTACAATACATTTTTTACAATTTACAATTACATTTTTGTTACCATTTACAATACATTTTTTACAATTTACAATTACATTTTTTTTACAATTCACAATACATTTTTTTACAATTTACAATACATTTTTACACATTACAATACATTTTTTACAATTTAATTTTTTTACAATTTACAATACATTTTTACAATTTACAATACATTTTTTACAATTTACAATAATTTTTTTACAATTTACAATTACATTTTTTTTACAATTTGCAATACATTTTTTATTATTTACAATACATTTTTACACATTACAATACATTTTTTACAATTTAAATAATTTTTTTACAAGTTAGAATACATTTTTACAATTTACAATTACATTTTTTACAATTTACAATACATTTTTTACACTTTACAATGCAGTTTTTTACCATTTACAATACATTTTTTTACAATTTACATTTTTTACAATTTACAATTACATTTTTTTTTTACAATTTACAATACATTTTTTATACTTTACAATGCAGTTTTTTACAATTTACAATTTTTTATTTATTTATTTATTTTTTTTTACAAATATTTTATTTCCAGAGTTCAGAAAAAAATGGCACCCTGGCACAGAAATAAATCCAACCTGCATTAGACATGACAAATTGACATAACATAAAAATACCAAATACCCTAAAAACACGCAAGCCATGATACTGTTCCAACACTAACTGATGTAAGCATTATAAACATGTCATATAACAAAACATCATGATGGGACTCCTGATTTTCTTGCAACCCAATTTTGTTGCTCAGCCATTGCAAATATATGCTATGTATCTATAAAAAATGAAGAACTAATATCAACTTTTAAAAGATCAAAACATAGCTGTGGTTGATTTAAAATGAATAAAAAAAGAATTGTACTCAATGTTCTTCTTCGGAAGGAAAAAATCGAATCATTATTACATGAATACATCCAGCAAAAAAAAAAAAAAAAAAATCCAGTAATACAGAATCCAATAAGAAGTCAATCAAAATCCTGATAATGAAATCTCTAGAAAGAAAGCAGTCACGGCTCTTGCCGTATTCACACCACTGCTCTGATACACACTTTTTTTACACGGCGTGATGGAAAGTTTCCCAGTGCTGCCACTGCAATAGAGCAGGCAGTAAAAGCAACGCAGGTTAGGCATGAATGTAATTAAGGTGGCTGACACTTTTATTCTCGTAATAGGAGTCCAGAGCTCCGGCTATTCCCCTAACACACTCCCCACACACTCTGAGTACATTTTTAATACCAGCACGTACAAGCACCTAAATGCCACTCCTTTGGTCCTTATGGCTGAGTAATATTGATGTGTAAATAGGATAAATACCAACATCCAAGGGTTTAAGGGATGTAGTAAACAAATATTACCAAACACACATAAGCAGAACACAGGAGTGTGTGTGAGAGGGAAAATGATAGGAAGAGCTTTTAAAATAAAAGGACATCAGTTAATTCTTCTGCTCTTTTCAGCTTTTTTGTCTTTTATTCTCTAGTAAAATATACAACAATAAGAACAAGAAGCACAGCTCATCCATACTGGATAGACAGGCATGTAAGACATTTTAGATCAGTTGTAATGCAAACACTTCTTTCTTCCTCTCTCTTTCCACGCTAAGAAAAGCAATAACGTTTGCATCATCTACGAGCTACATAGCATGACATATAAATGTTTATGACAAGGAAAGATCAGATCTGATCTGATATAATATCAGCGTTATATATTCGCATGAAACTCTGCATTTATTTATTTTTTATCATGTTTCCTGATCCACTGACATTTTTTTTTTTTTATCCATGGCATGGAAGTGTGTGATGTCTGACACAACATGGATGGCATAAATTGTCTCAAAGGACACCGTTATCATGATTAGGATGTTTCAGATACTGTCTTAACTTAAGAAGATTGCAGATACAGGTAACTGTGAAGACGTCAGAACTGAATCAGTATATTTATTTACATATATACATATATGGAGTGTGTCTTTATTTCCTTTTTTTCTCTTCTTTCTCCTTTTTTCTTATTTATTTATTTATTTATTTATTTATTTATTTATTTATTTTTGGACCCCTTAGAGAGTTTTCTAAGAAAAACTACAGTAGGGCAGGAAATTACTCATGAGGAAGAAGTAAGTTATACATTAAAGAAAGAAAAAAAAAGAATATACAAACATGCATGCATATTTATTCTTTTTTCTTCTTCTTCTTCTGGGCACAATAAGGACTTTTTTTTTTAATATAAAATCAATATTCCTGATAAGTATCTGATACTACTATGCAAAACATGACCCATATATATATATATATATATATATATATATATATATATACAGTATATATATATACAGTATATATATATATATATATATATATATATATATATATATATATATATATATATATATATATATAGGTTTAAAGATTGCCTCATCTTTTTATTATTATTTAACTTATTTCATGACTTTTTAACAGAAAAAAATGTAGCAAAACTAAACATCTAGTTATTGTTTAGAAAAACCTCATAGCTTATATTTAAGATCATGAAGGACGAATATCGCCGTCTCCAAAGGAAATGAGGCTAAAACAAAAATAAAATGTACCAATTAAAAGTATGTCTGATAAATAAATAAATAAACAGATGCCTATGTATCGTACATAATCGTCTCACGCGTATCTAAAACAGTTCATATAAAACAGATCAGACACCTCTGTGCTCCTCAAAGCTCTTCCCAATTTCATCTGCAATAAATAACTGGGCATCATCGGGCACAGCACCTCATAATGGCAAATGAAATATGCTGGTATGATAGGTCCAATAAATCTGCATTTTCCTACAGTTCCCTCAGGCTGCAACAATATGTAACTAGACTGCTCTCTGTCAGTGCAGGCCATCTCCCAGCTATCATAAAATCTAAATGGGTGCTAATTAGCCAAGCCTTCCCTCTCTCACTCACTATCTCTATTGACATTTTACCACCTCCCTCTCCCACCCTCTCTAAAGAGCATAAGTCACACGAAGAAGAAGAAGAAGAAGAAGAAGAAGAAGAGTTCTCATGGATCATGTTGAACACAGTAAATGGGGTACGGGGTTATATTAAATGCTTTATCCGTGGCTACCCGGTAAATAAAGTAACACCATTTACTCCCAGATGTATAAGAGCTCATAGCACTTTTTTCTGACTCAATAAATGCCAATTTAGTTCACTCGGTAATAATCACCCAGGCAGCGAATATTTAATATTCAAATCTGGATGCAGAAGCCTGCTGGGAGCCATTAGTTCACATTTAATAATCATCCACATAAACCAGGTGTGTTGATTTTCAAATCAAACTCCACTCCGCTACTCTCGCGCACACACTGGATGACTTGACATTTGTAATAAACATCATATAAAGTGACTTAAGCCCACTCCACTGGCTCTCATCCTCCCTGGCACACTCCCTTACCTACAGGCTCTTGGGGAGGGATTATGGGACGAGGACTTGGTGGTGGTGCTGGTGGGGGTGGAGAGAGACAGGTAAATATACTATATGCATCTCTCTCATGCTCAAATTAATAAAAAACTGTGTTAGTGCATGAGCTTGTTGAACATATGCTGAGAGCGGGACTAAGCCATCTGGCTCTGAGTCAAGCTTCAAACCCCTACCCTCCCCTTCACCAACTGCAGCCTGCGCTACCTGACAGAGAAGCAAGCGATATTCCCTTGGCACAGGGGCCACAAATGGAGAAATATTATTGAAATGATTATCTGCATCAAGACTCAGATTTGGGCTGACATTTCAGCAGCAGACCGGGGTAATCCAGGGGACTGAGGACGAGGAGGAGGAGGAGTAGAAGGAGGAGAAGAGATAGAGGAGGAGGGGAAAGGAAAGAGGGTGGGGTGGGGGGGGGTCACCACTAAGCCTTCCGCTGATGATTAATGAAGCCGGAGCGGCACAGGGGCCAACACACACACACACACACACACACACACACACACACACACACACACAAAACTGGCCTCGCCGCTCAGGGAGAGAGGAGAGAGGGAAAGTAGAGACACAGAGAAAGAATGGCGGACAGAAACGGAAATCCTCTTGATCCCTGGTGTATGGGCGAGGATGGGATACGGGTGCAGGAGATGTAGTCTTGGTATTAGCAGTCAGATCAGTGAGGACCTATGCCAGGAAAGTGTCCACACTTGCAACACTTTTCTAAAGTGACATATAACCAATGTGTATATAATTATATAGATATAGTGATCTATTTAAATACATCCCAGAAGGTCTTTCCTTCAGATAATATCTTGACCTTGACAAAGTGGAGACATCATCACAGGGTGCCAACAGTTTCTAAAGTTTCTCACAGATTAACCATAACACTCCAGTAGGTGGATTAGTTATCTTAAATTGCCCCTGGTTGTGAATGAGCATGTGAATGTGTTGGCATCTCATCCAGGGTGAATTCCTGCATTATGCCCAGTGTTTAGTCACTGAATCCACTGTGGAACCGGATAGGAACTGGATCGACTGTGGAACTGGATAGGCACTGGATCGACTGTGGAACTGGATAGGCACTGGATACACTGTGGAACTGGATAGTCACTGGAACCACTGTTGAAGTGGACAGGCACTGGATCTACTGTGGAACTGGAAAGTCACTGGATCCCTTGTGGAACTGGATAGTCACTGGATCCCTTGTGGAACTGGATAGGCACTGGATCCACTGTGGAAATGGATAGGCACTGGATCCACTGTGGAACTGGATAGGCACTGGATCCACTGTGGAACTGGATAGGCACTGGATCCACTGTGGAACTGGATAGGCACTGGATCCACTGTGGAACTGGATAGTCACTGGAACCACTGCTGAAGTGGATAGGCACTGGATCCACTGTGGAACTGGATAGGCACTGGATACACTGTGGAACTGGATAGGCAATGGATCCACTGTGGAACTGGATAGGCACTGAATCCACTGTGGAACTGGATTGACCCTGGATCCACTGTTGAAGTGGATAGGCACTGGATCCTCTGTGGAACTGGATAGGAACTGGATGCACTGTGGAACTGGATAGGCACTGGATCCACTGTGGAACTGGATAGGAACTGGATCCACTGTGGAACTGGATCCACTGTTGAAGTGGATAGGCACTGGATCCATTGTGGAACTGGATAGGAACTGGACCACTGTGGAACTGGATAGGCACTGGATCCACTGTGGAACTGGATAGGCACTGGATCCACTGTGGAACTGGATAGTCACTGGAACCACTGTTGAAGTGGATAGGCACTGGATCTACTGTGGAACTGGAAAGTCACTGGATCCACTGTGGAACTGGATAGTCACTGGATCCATTGTGGAGCTGGATAGTCACTGGATCCATTGTGGAACTGGATAGGCACTGGATCCACTGTGGAAATGGATAGTGATTGGATCCATTGTGGAACTGGGTAGGCACTGGATCCACTGTGGAACTAGATAGTCATTGGATCCATTGTGGAACTGGATAGTCACTGGAACCACTGTTGAAGTGGATAGGCACTGGATCTACTGTGGAACTGGAAAGTCACTGGATCCACTGTGGAACTGGATAGTCACTGGATCCATTGTGGAACTGGATAGTCACTGGATCCATTGTGGAGCTGGATAGTCACTGGATCCATTGTGGAACTGGATAGGCACTGGATCCACTGTGGAAATGGATAGTCATTGGATCCATTGTGGAACTGGATAGGCACTGGATCCACTGTGGAACTGGATAGTCATTGGATCCATTGTGGAACTGGATAGGCACTGGATCCACTGTGACCCTGAGCAGGATAAAGTGGTTACTGAAGATGAACAAATATCTTTCTACCACATATATAGCATACACCGATCAGCCACAACATTATAACCACTGACAAGTGATGTGAATAACATTGATTATCTCATTACAATGGCACTTATCCAGGGGTAGGATATATTAAACAGTAAGGGAACAGTCAGTTCTCGAAGTTGATGTATTAGAAGCAGGAAAAATGGCCAAGCATAAGGATCTGAGGGCCAAATTACGATGGCTAGACGACTGGGTCAGAGCTTCTCCAAAATAGCAGGTCTTGTGGGTTGTTCCTGGTATGCAGTGAAGTACCTACCAAAAGTGTTCTAAGGAAGGATAACTGGTGAACTGGCAACAAGGTGATGGATGCCCAAGGCTCATTGATGCTTGTGGGGAGCAAAGGCTAGCCCATCTGGTCCGATCTTACAGAAGAGCTACTGTACCAAAGAATTGCTGTATGCAAAGAATTTCAAAAAGTTTTGAGAAATGAAATGAAATCTCACAAAATAATTTACAATACACTGCTTGTTTGAATACACTGCTTCCAAACAAATTTAAAATGACAGTCATTACACTCCAAAAATAAAGGTGTGAATGAGACACATATGAGACGAATGACCAAATTTCCGATACTGGAGCAGAAAAGTAAGTCTAGATTTTTTAAGTACAGCTAGAAGCGCTCCTGACGGTTGTGTTTATAACCTACTGAGTTACAGTATATCCAAAAATTCTTCCCTCTGAAAAAAGCAATCCCATCTCTGAAGGGATACCTTGTTCAGATTTAGTGCATAATTTTCACATTTCCAAAAAGCGATTTACAAAAAATATTTAATTTGTTTCATATGTTTATTGGTACACCAACAACAGCCCTTATGCAGTGGCTTTATAGCAAACAGCTATAAACAGTCCAGGGTGTATTCCCACTTCATGCTCAGTGTTCCCAGGTCCACTGCAGTCCTGACCAGGATAAAGTGCAAATGTGTAACTTGTTATTGGATAAATGTGTTGAAATTCTTGTCTGCTGTATTCACACAGACATTACATATGCAGTAACTAAAAAATTAGGATGGGAAAAACTCTGGAATATTCCTGTAACTCTGGTTTGATATCCAACAGACTGCATCTTTTAACCTGTGAGCAGCCTTTCTTTCTCTATTTCTCCTTTCAGCTTTATTCCTGACTGCAATTTCCAGATGGGCTGGTATTGTGGTTCAGCATGTAGCATTGACAAGTTACAGCTCCAGAGTCCCTGGTTCAATCATGTGGTGTGTGGCGTTTCACAGGTTCTCCCTGCATGGGTTTCTTCTAGCTTCTCCAGTTTCCTCTGACTAATCAAATTCATAATGTTTAGTGGACTGGTTAAATTGCCTCTTTGTGTGTGATGGCTCTGGATTTATCGCAACTGAAAATGAATGACTGATTTTTTTAGAAAGCTCAAGCAGGGAATCATGTCACTTTACCTTGCATCCATGGACTAGATCTTGGAATCTGGTGCTTTTTTCATTATCACTGTCTCTTCATATCCCTACTTCAATAGTACAGTCAGCTCCGCAAAGCTGATCTTCTTTTCCATAGTAGACCACATGGGTGTGTCAGAATCATTTGGACCACACACATGAAGTGATGGTTTCTCCTCAGGTCTGCTCTTTGTTGCCATACTTAGAACAACTCCTGTCCTTTTTTTGTTTTACTTGAACTTCAATGATCTTCTTTGGCAAAACTGATGTTAGCAGTTATATTTCGTTTACTATTCTCTTTCGGGCAAGTTTTGTAAATTCATTCATTTTTGTTCATTCATTCATCTTGAGAAACTGTTTTATTGTGGTCAGGGTCATGCTGGATCCCAGGAACACAGGAATACACCATGAACAGGACATCTGTCCATCACAGGGCACCATCAGCACACTCATTCACCACCGGGGTGATTTTTGCATAGCAAATTTACCTACTGGCATGTTTTTGGGAGGTAGAAGGAAACTGGAGAACCCTGAGGAAACCCACACAGGTATGTGGAGAATGTACAAAACTCTACACAGACAGTAACCAAAGCTCAAAACCTGAAGCTATAAGGAAGTAAGGCTACCTGCTGCACCATCATGCTACTAAGTTCCTAAAATGAACAAAAAATACACTTAAAACCAAAGTCAAAACATGTCCTTTCATTATCTTCCAAATCCTCCCAAAATGACAGGTCATTGGTAATGAAACAATCTGTGACCTTTATCTCAGTGGTGCGACTTTAACAGAATGAGAAAATTGTGAAAGGTTTATGATTCACCAGATCAGCAGCAGTGTTGTCAGTAAAGTAATAGCCCTGTTAAGTGCTATGTCGAGCTTTCCCAAACCAGGCTAATAGCATTTAGCCCTTTCAGTAAATAAGAAAACAGTGTGTACTGTCGCCTGTGCATGTAGAAGTAGCCGTGGCCCCTCAGCGTCTTGCATCATTGTGCCTGCTGTGATCGGCGTATCCCAGCAGCCCCCAGGAGTGATGGATGGGTGTGTGTAAGGCTCTAATCGGATAACGGCCCACTGACTCCTGGCTGACTGGAAGTAAAAAAAAATCACCAGAGCTAGTTTGTAGCACCTGAAAGAAGCATATGCAAAGGCAGGGCATTTCAAACACACAGGCTATGTTTAACCATACAGTGTCAATAATTAGGCTCAGACAGAGTTGCTTTGTTGAAGATGGTGGCAGTAATTAATAACAAGAGTGTAAAGGACAATCACACGAGCAGACTGTCACACTCAGCACAATGCCCAACTGCTGATTTCTGAATGATCTGAATTGTGTGTTTACACTATCACGATCACTGACTTTGATTGGCCAAGGGTTTTGGGGGGTTTTTTTTAAGGTTTTTTTTTCATTCCCTCATCTCTCGTTTTCATTTCTCGTGCTTCCCTTCCTCCTCCTTAAAGAGAAAGAGCGGAGCAATGATTAATTGCGAGCTCACCGATTTTTCCAGCTTCAAGAGTAAATCAGCTTCGGCAAAGTGCTAACTTGCTAAAATATAAACTAATTTTAGGCCCAAGATATTAAAATATAATCCATCTTCTTCCTCCATGGGGAGAGCTAATTAGAAAATGTGACTGGCATAAGAGAGAGGTAGAGGAGGAACTGTGGGATTAGGTTTAGTGAGAGAGTGTGTGGGGGGGTGGGGGGTGGGGGGTGTTGTGGGGTAGATGAGAGACTCCAAATCGCTGGAATTCTAAAGCACAGACGTTATAAATCACTAATATTATTTTAAACATGACATCCCTGGATTAACTAAAAGCCAAAATCCTGAGCTGGAAAAAGAGATGCTCAAAAATACAGACTAATCAGAGACAGTTCATAGTCTTGAAAAAAAAAAAAAAAAAAAGATTGTTTTTCAGAATTTGAAAGGAGAAAATGTATACAATACAATATTAAATCCCACACAAAAGCTAGGGGAGGTTAAAGAAAAATGCGTTGTCGATACATCAAAATACAAGCACCTTTTTTTTCCCCTCTCTAGTAGAACAATATTTAGAATGAACTGTCCCTAGACGCTATTGTTTTATTTGAGTGTGTCGGGCCAAGCAATACAATAAGCAATAAACAATGTCTGCCTGAGGCTGGAGTCCACCTGACTCTCACTCGCTCATGCTATCTCTCTCTCTCTCTCTCTCTCTCTCGCTCTTTCTCTCTCTCTCTCTCTCTCTCTCTCACACACACACACACACACACACACATGATGACCTGCCCCAGTGAAACCACCCTGTCTTGTTCTACCCCACTGTAAACACCCGGTCTTTTCAGTCTCTCCTTCATGTCTTGGTTCAACTCTGGGAGTCTAGAAAATTCAGCATGATATGACATGAGACAGGATTCCAGAAGGTTTTGTAATGGGATTTCACTGAAATCATTATAAAAAAAAAATCATTTACAAAATTTACACTGTAGTGCTTTTAAGTAACATGATTTATAGCATGAGTTAACATCAACTAACTGCAAGCATCACTATTAATACAGCATAACAAGTAATGTTAAAAATATATATTTTTTTTACATAACTGCATTAGTTGTTCATGATAAACATGTGCATTTAACAAAGTATACTCCATGCATGACTGAAAGACACATCAATGAAATTATTAAATCTTTATAAATATTGATAATCTGCTAATCTCAGGCCTGTGGGTGGAACCAATTAATTGACAGAATAATAAATTAATAAATTAATAAATTAATAAATAAAGCAAGCCTCGGCTCATATGTGTATGTATCGTGGATTTGTTTTAGTACTTTCTTTTCGAATTATTAATTAAAGCTGTGTTTATGACTTTAACACTATTTATGATGAATGAACACTGACTTTCTGAGGTTATCAATGTCAAATAATGTTATTCATTTGACATAAAGCATTGCTACCGAGTTCTGTTTATTTTATGCATGTTCACAAGTCATGAAATTAAATTTGGACTGTAAAATAGTGGTTAGCATGTTCGCCTCACACCTCCAGGGTCGGGGGTTCGATTCCCACCGTGGCCCTATGTGTGTGGAGTTTGTATGTTCTGCGGGGGTTCCCTCCGGGTACTCCGGTTTCCTCCCCCAGTCCAAAGACATGCATGGTAGGCTGATTGGCTTGTCCAAAGTGTCCGTAGTGTATGAATGGGTGTGTGAGTGTGTATGTGATTGTGCCCTGCGATGGATTGGCACCCTGTCCAGGGTGTACCCCGCCTTGTGCCCCATGCTCCCTGGTATAGGCTCCAGGTTCCCCGTGACCCTGAAAAGGATAAAGCGGTATAGAAGATGGATGGATGGACCTCGTCTACCTCAGCTGAGCATTGCAACAGAGAGAAAACCAGTCTGATAGCAATTAACAGCACGTACAGAAACTGGGCCTACACACACACAAGCGCACGTGCACAAACAGAGAAAGATCAAGAAGTACAAAACACATTCACACGTGAGCCAATCAGCATTCAGCACCGCAGCTGTGTGACACACGCATGAGCTCAGAAGCACAGGAACATCCTGAACACCAAGTGCTCCTGACGCTAACTGCTCGCAGGCAATAAGCCACGTGTGACACACACACTAACACCAAGTGGAGCAGCTACAGAGTGAATGTGCAGAGTGAACCTGTGGCTTTACACACACACACACACACACACACATTAGGGAACAGTGGCAATCCAACTTAAAGTGTTTTTTTTTATTCCATAATTTTTTTCAGCTTTCTTAAGCTGAGCACTTCATGACAATTAATAAAAACGTGACATCTTCCCACTTTTCAGGGGCTTTCTTTTCTCACCACATCACCTCTCTGAAGATGCTCAGAAGGATGCAATTTAGTAGAGAGTGGCAATTTATCGCAGATGGACCCTGTTCGTTTAACCCTTTCGCTGCAGGATGCGGCTCTATAACCCATTAAGAGGGAGGTATTTTGGAGGAGTTCAGTGTGGTAATAGCAGCTGAATTGCTATCCTGCTGTGTGTCCATTTGGCTGCTGTAAAAATGCATGGTAATGTCTTCCTATCGTCAGTAATTACACGTCACAAATAAGCGAGGAGAGCAGACCAGGAACTTAAGTCAAACATTTTGGAGGCGTCAAACGCATCGCTGTTGTTTCTCTTGGTATACTCTGTTCAGCACTCATGCAAATGAATACTGTAGAAAAATGTGAACTTATAGTTCAGATAAGAAACGACAAGCAAGAGAAAGTAGAGCGACGTTGAAAGATTAAAAAGCATCATGATTTCCTTCTTATAAATGTAGAACGACTTCAAGGCTTCATTTGTGTGCATTTTCTATATAAGGCTATGGTTAGGGGTGGGGCTAGCATTCATTCTCTCTTTTTTCTTACAACTTCGTTCATATACAATTGAAAAAAGGTTCAAATCAAGAGACATAAAAACTACAACAATTTGAATTTCAACCACAAGCTTAAAAACAACCATGACCACTTAAATTTCATCCACTTCTCAAAGCTGAGTATCAATTATACACGTATCTCTTTCTTCTTCCAGATTTTTCCCTAATATCAACTCCCTAAAAATCACTGACTGACCCTTAACCTGCTCACACTGAAGCTGCTGCTGACCGTGAAGCCGCTGGAGATGGAGACTAGAATAACTTGGCAGGTTAGTAGAAGAAACGCAGGGTAGAATGGAGGGATGGAGAAACGAACAGGAGGATGGCAGGGTGATCCATCCAGTGTCAGCCTGAGAGAGGGAGAGAAGGAATGAAAGAGTAAGAGAGAGAGAGAGAGAGAGAGAGAGAGAGAGAGAGAGAGGTAGCTTATAGAATTCAGCACTCCAACATTGCCATCTTTTGGTAGCTTGCTGTATTCTAACCACCTCAGTGCAGATGGGAGAGAGAGACATAGGGTAAAAAATTAGCGTGAGAGAGAGAGTGAGAGAGAGAGAGTGAGAGAGAGAGTGAGAGAGAGTGAGATAGAGTGAGATAGAGAGAAGCAAAGGGATAGAGAGAGAGGGGGGAAGGAAAGGGATAGATAGAGAGAGAGAGAGAGAGAGAGAGAGAGAGAGAAGCAAGGGAATAGAGAGAGAGAGAGAGAGAGAGAGAGAGAGAAGGACGAAACATAGACTGAGATGAATTTCTGAATTTTTCAGTCTGATGTCGATGATTTTGCTTCCCTCTCTTTATTGTCACAAATTGTCCAATATGCTTTTGAATATAATGTTTTTTGTTGAAAAATAAATATTTGATCAAAATGTATTATTTTATTTCTTTAGTACTCACTGTATTCTCATATTTGTAGCATTTTATGAGTGAGTGAATGTCAGTCTATTAGACAGACAGACAGACGGACGGACGGATATATATTTTTTAAATTATTTTAGCCAATGAATTTCAATAGCAGTTGATGATACTTGCACAATTTGCTAATTTAAAAGATAAAAACAGGGGTGAAATAAATATACAAATATACAGGTACAATTTTTTTTTTATCTTAGTAAGTGATTTTCAATAGGAGCTGCTGAATTTAATTTTTTTTCTAATCTGTTTGTTTAAAAAAAAATGGTAAAAAATTAAACAAAAAAGGGAAAGGTGTTTGTTTAATTTTTTAAGGACAAAATGTAAATACACTTTTTTTTTAATCTTAGACATTGAATTACCGCAGTCTCCAAAAATATGTTCAATTAAAAAATAGAAAAAAAAGCAATTCAGTTAAAAATAAAAAATAATAATAATATTTTTTTTTATCTTTGGCAGTCAATTCAGCTTAAAAATAAAACAAAAATCATGTACAGTCACATTATGTTTGTCATAGCCGGTCTATTTCAATAGAAACAGGTTGTGTTTTTTAAAGAAATTAATTGTTTAAAAAAAAATGTACATGGAATATTTCCTTAAGATGAGCATAACAATGTAACAAAAAGTATAGCAATAGTCCTTAAAGTCCAGTTACAGAAAGTACCTCAAATAAGTTTTAAACGTAAACTACATTTACTGTTCAAGGTAAAGTGTAAAGGTGTGTCAGACAGACTCTTATGGATCGTCAAGTGTTCCCTGAAATCTACAGGATCTGAATATAAAGCACTGAAGTGACACAATCCTTACAGCGTTGAAAAAAGAATGAACAACCACGTTCATTTCTAGTTGATTTCCTGCCTACGTACAGTAAGAAGACTAGCTTTCCTCCTTCACACCATTTATTCTCTAGTTTATCAGTCTAGTTTATCACACGGATTTACGTGCAGTTCCAGGTCCAATCAAGCATTCCACACACGGTCTCAAACCTCCCAAAACATAAAGAGTTCATCCCAAAAAAGCGTCAGTGCTGTTTTTTTCCCACGGTGTGCTGAAGGCCATCAGGGATGAGGAGACGCATCGTGTGTGACAGAGTGACAATTCATCCCTCTCTCTCTCCGTCCAGTGTGTCACTGCTTCTGACGGCTTTATTGTGTGGCCTGTCAGAGTGCTTAATCTGTGTGTCAGTCAGACCCTGCTGCTGTCCTCACACACACACACACACACATAGATACACACCTTTAGCTACATTAGGTTTTGGTGTAATGTCAGTCAAGCCTGGCCCAGATCTTATCATCTGTTTTGCATCATTCAGCGCGCTGTAATGGCGTGGGTCTGCGTGCTCGGTGGGAGATAGACGCTCTGGCCATCTCCTGAACCATTTCAGCACCTCTGGCAGATGTCACAGCATCAGCCAGCGGATAGAACTGTATCTTTATTTTGCTTTTTGTTGTGTTTTGTTTATCAGAGACGCACATAATGTCTCACTGCCAAGAGGGAGGACAGGCCGAGATTCAAACTTCACTCACGCTTGTTTGATGGACATTTGACCAGCGATTACTGGGCCCTTTATGTGAAGGATGCTTTATCTTGTGATTTAGCTGAAAAGGAGATTTATTCTGTTCCCTTTTGTGTATGAAATTTCCATGCAATAGCAGAAGTGACAGACATGACGTGCTGTAGGAGACAGTGTCTCAATAAAGTGATTAAATTCGCCTCTGTAGGTGTAAATGCTCATTTTCAGTCTGGATTTCAATTCAGAAAAATATGCAAGTGTGTCTCTCGTTTAATAACAACAACTATTTGTGTTCTATTTGAAAATCTTACAGGTACTGTCTTTTGCATATTTTAACATTAATAGGTTCACCGTGCAGTAAGCTTGACAGTTAATTAAAAGTACAGGTGTTTCTGCGATGTTCGTTTAGTCAATGATATGGGTTTTTTTTTTTTTTTTCGTGCTCCAACCCACCTAATTCAGCTTCAACCAGCTAATTACATGACTTCAAACAAAGTTATGGATCTCAAAAGCTAAAGAAAAAGAATGATCTGGACCAAAGGTCCTCCACTGGAATATTCCTATAAAGAAAAATGAAAATAGAAATGAGCACTGGATGATATGATGCACACTGAACATTGAACATTGCAAGACACTTTTATGAGTATTGTGTATTATATTTTTAGGTGTCAGTCCTTCTGTAATTTTATTGTTACTCACTGTAAATGATAACTAACCAGGAAGCTGAAATCTACATTTGTACCTATTGAATGTTTCCTCCTCTTCCTCATTAAATAACTAAAATGAGGTCGTTTTTCATAATATGGCTCATAATATTTGCTGGCAAAACATCAGTAAACCTAAATGTTGTGATACTGTGTATTAACATAGCATGTCTACTGTTGTTTAGGATGACATTTTGGGACATTTCTATTTTTAGGCTATTTTATTTACAGGAAAGAACACATTAAACTGTATTTCATTTAACAAGCATATGCAGGCTACAAAAGACTTTTTTGCAGACTCAGGTGGTTTTTGGGGTTTTTTAAGTCAGCACTGTTACTGATGAAAGTAAACACGTGTGCAATAAATGTATGTGAAATAATACATCTGTTAATCATGTTACCAGTCTGTCCAGGATTTTGTGATCACAGAAATTAACGCAAAATCAAGAAACTACATAATATTGAGGAGCTTGCAATTCTTTAAAAAAGACAGCAGACTTTCCACAGATTCGGGCCAAGACGTGTCATGTGACGTCATCGCGACACACTTTCAGCCAAAGCCTTCTCCGGTTCACATGCGTCGAACACGTGTAGAGCTAAAAGAAACATCAGTGTGAAAGACCGTGCAAAACAATTTCATGCAACTGCAATTTCGGCAATTCAAGTAGTTTTCCCGCAAAAAAAAAAAAAGCACTGCAAGACTCTGCTGCAAGTTTTATGGCAAATTTTGGGGAAAAAAAAAAAAAAAAGCCGCAGCAAAATCAACCATTTTTGGTTGCACTTTCACCAACAAAAAAAAATTCAATATAAAAAACTGAAAAAGCAAAAAACTGTACGCACTGTGTTACACTATTTATGGATGTACTAACGTTTAAAATGCACTCCTGTGGGCAAGCTGGTGGCTCAGCTGAAAAGGTGGTTTCTGAAACTGAGAGCATGCATAATGTCACGGAAGCTCTTTAAAGCTTAATGATGGACGGAGGATGTGATGTCAACAGCAGCATCTGGGTGGTTTTTAGCTGCATGATAGCTGCTTTAGTTGCATGATGTGCAACCCGCGGCTCTGAAAACATTTATTCAACTTTACAACACAACAGAAACAACTGTGGGAGGAATCCCTTCAGGAGCAGACGGGAATGGAATTAAAACACATTCGTGTTTCGTGCACACCTCTCCACTTCATGCCAAGTGATACTGTATCAAAGTGTCAACAGTCGATTTAAAAATGCATAGTCGTGTGCAGTTGACTGTAGAATTGGCCTCATCTAGTCTAGACTTACAACACGCTTTAACCGTCTGCCTCACTGTGTCTTCCCACCCTCCGGACTAGTCTACATCCCCACAGCAGCGACTAATAAATGTATTAGTCGACTAATCTATGCAACCCATACTATAACGCTCACCTCAGTATTTATCCTGAACACAAAAACTCCTCCTTTCATCTCTTCTTGTCTCATTTGTAGCATTTTGTATCCACAGTGCAATTGCTTTTACAGTCTTTTCTTACACCTGTCAACTGAACATGATTTAACACTCATGTCCCAATCACAGTTGGTTATAAATGTTCTAAATCTGAATAGACACCTTTGACGCCATGCAAAAAAACGAATTAGGCTGGGCTATGAAAGTTAGCAGAACGACCCCTTTCACTGACAGTGCACTTTCCCTGCACCAGCGAGAGCTGCTAATTAAATGTATTTAGCATCATAAATATTCCACCGGGACAGCTTGACACAGTGAATTAATGTCTAGCCTTAATACCACAGTGTCTCCATTACTGCCTATACCAGGAGCTGCTCAGGCTCTGAGTAAGTGGAGGTAGGTGTGTTGCCTATGAACGGAGTTCACATTAGTTTAGTGCTCAAACGGACAGCTACTATAAATCTTCGCAGGGGTTTGGGGAGGGCCTGGCAGCGAGCTCCGCAATGTCACGCATGTCTCTGCATGAACAGAGCAACACTTTTTTTTTCTTTCTGAAGGATAAAAACATAATAAAATGAAAGTAACTAAGTAACTGCCCCCTCAGCATTTTATCTGAAATTACATCAAGCCTTAAATTGTGCTTTTTAAACCTATTAAACCCGTTTTTGCGTAATCTTTTCAACAATGAGCTAAATAATGTAACATTTTCGAGTCATTGTTACAATCTGGCCCTTGACACGAATCGCATTCTTATTTACCAAAGCCAGGAGAATCTTTCCACCTTGCCACTGCTGAATAGGATAAAGCCACGTTTCAAAATGATACGACAGGAAAGGCATAATTACTAAGAAAAAAATGTGAAGCAGGCTAAATTGAGAAAAGGAAGGACAATGCACGCTCAGTCTAAGAGCAACAAAAAGAAATATGTGTAAGATTTAAGTTGTTGTCTGTAATTTGAGCCTCAGAGTTGAAGACGGTCTGCTTCCTCAGGAGACTCTGTGAAGTTATAGGAAAAAACATCAACAATGAAGCAGTGTGATGCAGAGTTCATTTTATTACTATGAAACATTCAATACAAGGGTTTATTGCTCTTATACCCCAGCAATTCGCACTGTTTTATTTATTTTGAACATTTACATGTATGGCATTTGGCAGACGCCCTTATACAGAGCAACTTACATTTATCTCATTTATACAACAGAGCAGTTGAGGGTTAAGGGCCTTGTGCTCAAGGGCCCAACAGTGGCAGTGCTGGGATTTGAACTCACGACCTTCTGATACACTAGCCTTCTTTTTCTTCTTTTGAAGTTAATAACAGACAAAAATGCAACTTGTTATTGAGAATTGAAAACTCTAATCTGTACAAGATTTCACAGATTTTTTTTCTTGTGATTGTTGCGTCCAAAAATGCTTGATTTTGCTGCATCTTATTTAAAAATTTGGAGACTTTTTTGTGCTTTTTTTTTTTTTTTGTGGAAAACTACTCGAATTGGCGAAACTGCGATTGCACGAAATTGTTTTGCTCGGCCTTTCGCAGTGATGTTTGCTGGTAAACGAGACCTTTTAGCTGTACTCACGTTCGATGCACGTCAATCGAAAGGGCTTTGGCTTTTGCTGAATGCGTGTTATGATGATGTCTCATGACACGTCTTGGGAAATCTGTGGTAGTTTTGAAAGATTGCAAGCTCCTTTGAATATTGCAGCGTTTCCTTGATTTCACATTCATTTCTGCGATGGCAGAACCGCAAAATGCTGCAGGGATCGTATCAAGCACAAACTTCTCGTTCCTGGAGATTTTCCCAGTTTTGCCTGAAAACTTGGTTACAGCTTTACCTCTGAGTGTTACACTGGAGACTCCTTCCAAAAATACAACATAAATGTCTCTTCACTGAAAACTTCACCATATAGACAATTATACTTTTATAATTAATTAAAGTTAATATAGCAATCATAACATATTAGAATGAGCACATTAATATAAACCTGTGATTTGCCTTGTCATATGCACACAGAAACAGTCTCTCCCTTACACACACACACACACACACACAAACACACACATATATATACTCCCTGAAGAGAAATGGTCCTTTTGGATGACTTCCTGATACTTGAAGCCCTTGAACTCCTTCCCATTGAAGAAGCGGCTGCTTTCAAAGCTCATTTGTTGTGCTTTTTCTCAGTGCCCGACTAGCGTGTCACCACTCGTGCCAGCCTGCCTCCTCACCGTAACAAACAGGTGCCCATGCCAAGCGCCTCTCAGGGACCAGACAGGCACGGCGGTGCACCATCCCTCTCTCCCTGTTCTCAAATCCATCTATTTTTTTCCCCTTCTATCTTTTTTTCCTTTCATTTTCCTCTTGCTGTGAAAGAACCCCATGCAGGAGCTCCCTCCCCTCTCTTCCCAAGCCCCCTAATTGCAATTTGTGTGAGCTAAACTAATTTTACGACACAGAACACCTGTATTCATCTCCATATTAATCGAAAACAGGAAGAATAAATCCCAATCAGGCAGCAGCTGGTGTCGCGTCAGATGTACCTTCAGGGAGAAGTCTGTCTTGGCTGCATTAAAATATGGCTCTTCTCCTCTCACCGCTGCCCGCTGCAAGCTCCGCACACAGCCCAAATCAGATATCATAATTATGAATGTCTGCAGATCTACATACGGCTGCTTTCTGACACTTGTAATTGCCTCACGTGCTACGGCATGTTTAACACCACTATAAAGACTACTTTCTCTCTCTGCTGAGTTATGGTTCCAGACAGAGGGAGTATTTGGAGGCCACAGAGGCTTCATTTTAAAATAGAAAAAAAAATCTAAATGTCCTGAAATGGCCAGACAGGGGGAACTTTGTTGTTCTACCAAAGTCATTATAACTTGTATCTCTCAAGTTCTCGCATCATCACAACTAAACAAGGTTACTATAATATTTGCTGAAGCCAAAAAAAAAAAAATAATAATATGAATACATTTCAGTCAGGATCTGAATAATGAGTGGTGAGTGCTGTCTAAATTCCTGATTAACAGAAATATAAAAGGTTGGGTGTTCATACACTTACATATGGACTGGAATATGATTCTGTCAAAAAGACACATGGAAATTACACTTCCAAAGTCCCCTATAAAGGGAAATACAATTTTCTAACTGCTTTACATCGTCTCCAACTTGACTCTCTCAACACTTTTAGTATCTAGGCAAAGTGACTACTTTTTTGAAAAAAAAAAAATAAAATAGCTAGCGTCTTGTTATTTAAAGGGAAGTGTGAATTCATTTGTCGCATAGTTAAATTTTGTGTAAAGTATTGTACCGTACACCAGCATACTGTGTACATTTACTTATGGTGACACCAAGAAACCAAGAATGTACTTGTTAAAGTCACGTTGTGATTGTAATCTCAAAATACCAGTGTAATTAGAGCAATTAAGCAGCAGTCATATGCGATTTTGATTTTAATCAGTGACCAGTGATAATGTTCAGTCTTGGTATTATGTGGATTTGGTTGTAACTTTTGTAAAAAAAAAAAAAATGGAAAAAAAAAAAGAAGAAGGAAGGCATGGTGGTGTAGTGGGTAGAGTTGCCACACCACAGCTCCAGGATCCCTGATTGTATCCTGAGTTCGGGTTATGGCGAGTTTCCACTACACAATTTTAGGCCCGATTTTCACTCGCCGAACGCACGTATGAATTATCAAAGACTCAATCTGAGAGAAGTGCCGACGCGTCACCGATGTACGCGAGATATCTAGAATGTTAAATATCTGGACCGGTCTGCGATTCCAAATCACGTAATGTGAAATGTGTTTCCGCAACTGCAACGTTGACCTACAACCAATGAGAGAGCAAGAAACGGAGCCCGGCCCGGGAAGTTTCAGTGGGAGGAGTCCTGATGTACCTGCAACAGAACATCAACTAGCATGGCTGCGGTATCAAGAAAGTCTCGTTGGACAGAAGAAATGGAGGAAAAATGAGTGGAACATTGGGAGGCGCACCAGTGCCTATTTGATGTTTCCTCTGAACTGTACCACAACCAGGTGGAGAAAGAGAAGAATTGAAGCGAAAGCACGAGAATGCCTACTCACGCCTGGTCTTATCTAATTCTTGTACCACTTCTCGCGTGTCATCCAGGCAGAGTCGTCGGGGATTCGTCAATAGTGACATGTCTTGTAATGTGTTCACCCCTGTCGCTGATTGTAATATGAACGGTACCACAACCCGACGTCTTTGAAAGACGTGTAGTGTGTAGAAGCTATTACTGTTAGTGCGGAGTTTCCTCTGGGTTCTCCGGTTTCCTCCCACCTCCCAAAAACACGGCAGTAGGTTAAACAGCTATTTAAACTCACCCCAAGTTGTGAATACGTGTGTTTAAATGATGTCCTGCGATGGACTGACGTCCCATCCCACCTCAGGCACAGTGTTCCTGGGATCCACCACCATACTGACCAGGACATATAGCAGTCACTGAAAATGAAAGAATGAATGAATGAAAAGCTGAAAAAAAGCTACTTGCCCCTGTGGAAGAACCTCTTAAAGGTTCTGTGCAGAACCTTACAACAGAGTGTTTGCCTCTCAGTAAGAGTTCCCATCCGGAATCCTTCTACAAAGCCAAGAGCCCTTAAGTATACAAGGAAGCTCTTGAAGAAAGTGGTTTTTAAAAAAAAGTGTACCATCTCATTTTTTGTTGGCTCACACTTCCAACTCCAAATTTATGGGATTAAAGTTTGTATCATCCTAATTCCTTTCTGATTTAAGTGAACTGTCATGTGTCAGTTGGACTTGCATTCTGGTCTGATTGCCACTTTAGTCCTAAATAATTTCATCTGCCCAATTCCTCCTACACAAATAACTGAAAGCTGGAGAAATTCCTTTGAGTGGCCGCATTTGTGCCGTTCTTTCTGTGTATGCTGTAACACCTTGGCCTACAAAGCAGGAAAGCAGTGTTAGGTCATCCAGAACAAAGCCGAGGACGTCGTAGAAGGTCCACCTCGGCTTATGAGAAACGCTACCGTGCTTCACTCTAATGAACTTAAGACAATGCTAATTAAAGGCAGTGAACAAAGGAGGCTTCATTTAAAAAAAAAAAGGCCTGAGTTAGAGGACGTGCTTGTACAACAGGATCTAAGCCCCTGCATGCTATTACTGATGCAGGGAAGGTGCAGCGGGCACTCGGGCTGCGGGTCAGAAAGGCTAGCTCTCTCCAAACCGCTGATACATTCACCTATGACAATCCTTTATGGCAGCGATAAAGTGAAGGAAGTCTCTCAAGCTGCAGGAGAGCTGAGTGCGTCCCCCGGGGACCAAGTGTCAGAGTTGTCTATCAGCGGCCTGAAAAGGAGAAAAGGAGCGCGTTAGCCAGTGCCATTGTGCTGTGGATGTCGTTGACTGATCGGGTCCATTTAGCTGGCTTTCAAAGAGAATGAAAGCACCTCCACGGATGAAAGAGAGACAGCCTCTCCGACAAACAAGGAGCCGGCGGAATATTCATAGGCGGATCTGTTGCGAGAAGATTAATGTATTAGAAATTAAAATGCAGGCCCGGACGTTATGATCTTGCTCTAACACTTGGCCAGACCCGTGTCACCCGCACTGAAGTCGACACGGCACTGCTGCCAAGCCGGAGAGAAATCATTAAGCTCCTCCGTCTATTGTGTGAGGAGAATAATCAAACTTCACCCCGTCTCTTTCTTTCTCTCCCCAGCCCAGGCTGACGATGAATAATTCCACAGCCATTTGCAATGTTAACGGCACCTATCGGAGCCATCCGTGCCGTTTTGATAAGGGCGGGGGGAAAAAAAATATGCATTTCAACAGTCAGAACAGAGGCCGCCTCACCGGCATTTCAAAGGACACCTGTCAGTCAGCTGAAAGAGCTGTCACTCCACGTACCACACAGGAGCCGGCCGCAGAGTCGCAAAGATAATCTTTTACTTTTCCCTCTTATTCTCTTTCTCTTCCCCTTTCACACACATGCACACACCAATGCACACACACACTTCTTCTCTCTTTCAGACTACAGCAGGTACATCTGCAACCGTCTGACATGTGATTTACAGAGTGAGGGAGAAAAAAGAGGGACATATTCTCTTAGGTGGGTTTATTCTTCACTTGCTTTACAAATGCATCAAATATGCTATCGTAAATGTGATCGAGGACAGGCCTGAATGCCATTACGTGTGATAGTGGAAGGCACTAGATGTCGGTGGCAGCTCAAAGGTGACACTGATAATTCCTATCTTTCTATAACAGTGCTGCTGACTCACTTGAAGCCGAAACCTGTGGGCTTTATGCTCAGAGAATCTGTGCCTTGGTGCAGTGAATGTACAATCATGGCTAGATTTCATTAAAGAAAATGAAAGGTACATCAAAACGACAGATTTCAGAAACTAAATATTCCCATATGAAATAGTATTTGACTAGTCATTGGTTTACCATCAGGATTTGAATAGATCGTGAAAAATTATATCATAGGCTTGTTCAATATTATTTATTCCTCATCGACTGTATGTGTTCATGTTGATGTATTTAAACTTCAGGAGACTTTTTTATTTAGAGGTAGGCAAATGATATTGAAGAAGATGGAAAAACGAGAATTTTGTCTACATACGTAAGGAATAAAACAGTTGATGGCATGATGTTACAAGAAAATAATCCATGTCAGGGATTAACAAATTGCATGTTATACGTTAGGGGGCACGTTGGCTTAGTGGTTAGCACGTTTGCCTAGCAGACTCCAGGCTCGGGGGTTCAAATCCCGCCTCCGCCCTGTGTGCGTGCAGCCTGCATGCATGTCCCGTCCCGTCCCATGCCCCCCCCCCCCCCCCCAAGGCTGAGTGGCATCTCTAAATTGTCTGTAGTGTGTACATGTGTGTGCGATTGTGCCCAGCAATGGGTCGGTACCCCACTCAGAGTGTCCCCCACCCTGTGCCCCAAGTCCCCGTGTAGGATAAGCAGTACAGAAAATGGATGGGTGATGTTATACCTTTATCAGTTTATAATCACATTTAATTTTGTGAAATATCCCTGAAACAAGTTAGTTAGCAGCTATAATCAGTTATTACCTCACCAAGCTAGCTGTTACTATAGAAACGATAATGTATTACACCGAGTGCATTAATCTAAACCTGTTTGCCTTGCTGCTGGAACTACTGTAAAAATTCATCAACATCTTCTCATCAGTCAGATTCAAGAATTCCTGAATTTCATTATTTTAATATAACAGCACATCCTGAAGTGTTTAATTCCTCTTATATCACCAGAATTTTTCAATTTGAATTCATTAAAGTGCACCTATTATGCTTTTTCAGATAGTACCTTTCAATTAGTGTGTTATAGAGCTGTTATCAAAGAGCACGTCAAACGGCGTTATTGTCTCCCAAAAGAAAAAACCGATTCTGAACAGCTGAAACGAGTCGTCAGTAATTCCACACTTACTTCCCCACGTCTGGTCTTCAATGGCTGCTCGCGAACAACGTGGACTTTGACCCGCCCTCAAACGCTACAGTTGTAGTTGCATCCTGAAAGAGTTAGGTTCATGTCTAGAAGACGTTGTTTTCTGCGCTGCAAAAGCAAAACCATTTTGCTCCCAAAGGATGAAGATGTAAAGCGTCAGTGGTTAGAATGCATTTTAAAATGCAGTTTGTTTGTGTTCAAGTCATTTCACTGACGACTGCTTCTTAAATCTAGCTGAAGTCAACGTGGGATTTGTGAAACTATTACTTATTATTCATTAAAGATGGGGCCATACCCACTTTATCTGAACAACCTGTAAGTATGATTAATTATGTATGTATATAATTTCTACAGAGTACAGTCAGTACACAGCCTATTAGCTGTTAGCCTCTGCTAACTGGCTAACTCACGTTATTGCCAAACTAAATATATAAACATACCACTGAGTAACATCCTGTTCTCGCTGTGCTTGCGTTGGTGGTTCAGGTTTATCTTCCAATGCATTACTATTGGACTCTGGCTCAAATTGATAAGGTAAAACCGCATTATTACGGATATGGTAAACTCGGATATGGTAGTGGGCGTTTCCTTCCCAACACATGCTGTAAGTGGTACACCAATCACAACAGACTGGGACATCTGACCAATCAGAGCAGAGTAGGCTTTCTGGAAGGAGGAGTTTAGAATGAACGGATCACTGACACTGGGAAAAAGGTAATGCTGCAATGTAAATGATGAGAAAATTAAAGTGTGTTTTGACCTTGGATGCATGTAAACCTATTGTATGAGACCTCTATAACAATATTAGGCACGCTTCAAAACCATAATAGGTGCCCTTTAAAAACTGACATACTGTATTATACTTTTTTAATGCTGTGGAATGTTAGTTCTTCTTATAACTTGTGTTAAAGCAGCTATAAATAGTTGTTCCCGCTCACCAGGATCTTATTTTATTCTCTCTTAAAGTTAATAAGACCAAAAAAAAAGGAAGTCTCAAAATAAATCTTTGGTTTCTTGTGTCATCTCAAACATATTTGATCAATCTATCAATTCTAGATTTTCACAGCCCTTCACAACAACAAATAGAAAATTCCTTTTCTATTTTATATCCCTTACCAAAATTCAGAAACGTCAGTGTACCAAGGATGAAAAAATACCGAACAGTCCCTATGCATATCAGCTAAGCTCCTTTCTAATGCACGCACATCAACGGTCAGTGTTTGCCCTGTCATTTAACTTCCCCGTTTAGATATGATTGGACTGTGCAATATCCTAAAGCAATCCCCCAGATAAAACTAAATCTGTGTTATTCCTTATTTTCCATGTGAGATCTGTTTGCTGTCCCTGTGTATGTTCATCAGGCATGGCTAACACACACGCATGCCACCAGCACAGCATGGCATTTACAGTCCACTGCAACCGGTCTGTTTGGGACAGGAGACACAAACAAAACACACACACACACACACACACAGTGTTTGGGCATGGTCCCAGTAGCCCTACCGGTGTGTCCATAGGCCAAAGTCCAGCATGCATGAGAGAGAAAGTGAACGGGTTACTGGACTTTAAACAGAGTTGTGTGATGACACAAACATAGGCTAAGAGCAGAGTCAGGCATAAGAATATGTTTCAGAAAAACACAGTCTCTTTCTCTCTCTCTCACACACACACACACAAACACATAGTCACTGCAAAAATAAGTAGAAAAAAAATGTGAATAAGGTAGACTTAATAATTTAACAACATAATAAAAAGCCACAGATTTAGAATTGGCTAGAACTCAAATAAAAATACGCAGTTTAATATGTATGTACTATTTTAATAAAGCAACATATAAAGGTACATTTTTAAAGCCAGTCTTTGAGACTGAGAATTAAAAGAATTTTAAAAAAAAAAAAGAAAAAAGAGAGAAGGAAACACAAGAAAGAAAGAAAGAAAGAAAGAAAGAAAGAAAGCCCATCTCCTTATTACATCTACATATTACTACATAGGCATAAATTTCAACAGAAAATAGCTGTGCAGAAATATTTTAATACAAAGCACAAATTAGAGAACATAATTGACTCCTTGAGGAAAAATAACTCAGCTTAATAACTGGACAACACCAAATTCAATCCATCAGTGAAATTCGTGTTTTGTCCTCTATATTAGTGGTGACGGCAAAAAGTTCAGTGTATTGTCGAGACCTGGCGTGGACGGGACACTCTGCGTCATGTATTCATTAACATTAGCATATGGACCTGTCAACACTCTGGCGAGACGCTCTGTAACAATGCCATTTAGCCTGAGATCCTGACCTGCCGGTGGAAATGAGGGCATGTGTTGGGGAAAGGCACCAAGACCTCCAGCAACAGACAGTACATTGAGAGGAAATGCAGACTCTGACATTAGCCTTTTTATTACCAAGCCCTAGACTCACACCAGAGGCCATCTCCATCAAGTCTGCTTATGCTTGGATATAGCTCTGAGCTATGGAACTCTCAGAGAGAGAGAGAGAGAGAGAGAGAGAGAGATGAGGAAGGGAAGGTGAGAAAGAAAATACTTTCTCAATGGTTTAATAATGGTCTGTTTCCAAACAGTATCTATTCTGCATTAAGGACACTCTGTAAGAAATTCAGTTCAGTATGTGAGTTGTTTTAGACCAGTGATGTAATTTTACTGTTTGCAAAGTGTGAAATTCATTCTTTTTTTACATTTACAAGTCTTATTTTGTGTCAGAGAGTGACTAAAATGTATTCAGTGTACACTAAAAGCTTGTGATATCCATCCATCCATCTGTTTTCCGACACAGAGTCGCAGGGAGCCCGGAATCGATCCCAGGGAACAAGGATACCCATCGTCGGGCACAATCGCACACACATTCACACACTACGCACCATTTAGGGATGCCAATCAGCCCACAATGCATGTCTTTGGCCTGGGGAGGAAACCGGAGTACCCGGAGGAAACCCCCGAAGCACAGGGAAAACATGCTAACTCTGTGCACTCAGGGCGAAAGCAGGATTTGAACCCCCAAACCCTGGGGTGCGAGGCAAATGTGCTAACCATGTTTCCCAGCTTGTGATATCCTTTCACAAGTTCATCTACAGTAATTTCTACTCCATGTAACTGTCAATACCAAAACATGGCAGAAATCCAAGAATGAAATCCCATTTATAGTATATAGTAGATTTTTTAGATAGTCTTTATTCAGAGCGACTTCCGTAGATAAGTGATATTCAGTCTTCATCAAAAAAAAAAAAAAAACACATCCTCATGATAGAACAAATAGGCCAGAATAACGTCAAGCTAAACCCCTGTTAGTAAGGAGCATACTAGAAGTCTATACAGCAACAAATACAGCACATGGTCGAGTTTCTTCACCTTCTTTTAATTAGTGCTTGGTAAAAAAAAAAAATAATAATAAAAAAATTTAAGGATGGATTTGAAGATTTTTATTTTTTCTTAAATAAACCTGTACAGCACGTCAGATATACAGACTATACAGATTATACAAACTGTACAGCACGTTGTTCTTGTTATTAGTAATTAAGTAAAGAACTTGATTTACTAGATAAGTAATTAATTTAAAAGTTACTAGTAATTGCATGTTTTTCAATTATATTTAAAATAAAGGCTTTAAATTATTCTTCCTCCTTGGTTTAGCCATGCACTTGTTCCTTTCCCTTTCTATAGATAGGGCTTATATTGTATTGGCCTGTATGAAGTCTTGTATGCACCTCTGTCTATGTTCATGCAATCTTTCTGAAAGTTTTTCTCAAACGGAAAACGTTTCACATAATTTCTGGAAAACTTTTAGAATTCATTTTCCAGAGCCTCATTTCACCAACGTAAATCAGCACGACATTCCAGTACATTCCCAATTGTTTTTGATCAAAACAGTGAGAATAAGTTGAGGAAATAAAGGAGCACCTTTCTGTGGCAAGATGCACATTAGCGAAGCTGCCAGCACAGACAATGAACCGTTTTGGATCTAGCTGTTTGTTTGCAATGTGTGGTGAGAGCGGCCATTGTTGTGCAGCCGGGCATAACAGGAGATGGTCCTATTGTTCGGTGTGGGTTTAAAATCAGCCACCTGGTTATCAGTCCCCAGCACAGTCCTGATGCTCCACCCAGCACACCTCCCTGCCAGGCCTGACCTGGCCACAGCCATCCATATCAACATATCCTGAGATTTTTTTTCAAGATGCACGCGCAAGCGTTCACGTCTAATCTCACACCTTCACTTAGCCTCTCACTCTCATGCTCACTAACAGTCATTAATTCCCATTCATTCATTCACCTTCTATATTCTGCCGTCTTGTCTGAGCTCATATATCACCTGTCTGGCCTACATTTTAATTCATTACATCCCATTAGAGTGTGTGCCGTTTAATATACGGGGAGCTCGACGGGATTAGGACCTAATTAACCTGCCGATCTGCATGTGCCAGCAGAAATTGCAGCGCCGTGGCTGTCTGCACCTCGTGGAGAAGGGAGAGAGAGAGAGCGAAAGAGAGACAGAGAGACAGAGAGAGACGCTTGCTGTACCTCCAGCGCAAAGAGAAACATATAAGCCTAGGGCGGCCTGTGATATTTCAGCCGCCTGTCCACTCTGACCTGCGCTACATCTAACTGAGACAAACACGAGGTCAATCATAATCAAAAGGGGAAGAGAAGAAGAACAGGAACGAAGAGAGACAGGAAGGAGCCAGAGAAGGTGGAGAATAATAGAAATTGACAGAAAGCTTCCTTCTTCCTTCTTCCACCTGCAGTGTCTAGCCATTTTCCCAGCTCTCGTAGAGTCCGGAGCGTGCTGTGCAACCCTAGCTCATTACAGGCACCTTTGTCCTGCATAGCCACACCACTACTTCAGCCTCGGTCGGCATTAAAACCAATTAGAAGTGCCTTCATTCTGTCACACTGCTTATTAGAACAGTACATATTCACAGCTCACTAGGACAAAGCCATAATGAGCAGCAGAGAAAAGACTAATGGAGGGTTTTTCTGTCTGTTTCCATGACATAAACTCTGGGCATTAATGAGTCAGAGAAAGAAGAGAGAAAAGAAAATGAATCCGGTTCTGCTTGCAGGTTAGTATTACGAAGATGCCAGGACCAATTTTGATGAAAAAATAACTTGTGCACTGATTGCAGTATGTGTGAAATACACCACAAGACACGTTCCAGCTCTCAACTAATACACCTGATCCGTCTAATTATGTTATTCAGGAGTATCTGAAATAGCATCGGGAGCAATTTATTTTTAAGGATGAGGGTGGGATTATACATAAAGGGAATGATATTGGTTGGGATTAACTTTCAGACTATATCCAAGTTTAAATTTATCATTCAGAAATAAACACCTTTTAAGTAATAACTGTGATTACACGGTCTGTTTGTTTATATGCTTGGTAATATCAATGGGCATTTCATTATGAGTCTATATATATATATATATATATATATATATATATATATATATATATATATATATATATATTCCTATACACATGCATTTTGTGACGTGATAAATGCAACTAGTCATGTTGGCTTCTTAGCATGTAAAATAATATGTTAGCATATTATATTAACTTATCATAAAGCCCCCCCCCATAACCCCTCCCCACCCCAAAAAAAAATTTCACCAAATTACTCTGGAAGTTCCATAAAAGCACGTCACAAGAGGAAGAACGTTTATATAAGGTAAAAATGTAGCTAGTTAGATAGCTAGATGCATTTCAATAGATAACAATGTAGCTAGTTAGCTAGCTACCTAGTCAGTTTAATAATTAGCATCATTTTATTAGTTTGTGATACATTCAATGCAGTGTGTAACTGTCAAATCTAATTTGAAACTATGAGGAAGATAATTTTTTTGTTATTTCTTTTAACCCAAAAATCAAGTCCTGTGTGTTAGCATAGAGGTGAATTTAGTGAATGGCTAGCTCCCCAGGCTTAATATACCTTCTAAAAGCTTCATAAAGGATTCCTGCAAGGCTCAAAACATTATCCTGAAGTCAATATGTGTCCACTTTAGAACAAAAACAGGAGTTTTTCAGCTCAACAACAATGAACAAAAGTCTACACTCAAACCATGAACAGCAAAAAAAACAACCCACAAAAAAACAGCTCATGCTGAGCTTTGGCGCAAATCCGAGCTCCATGAGAGAATTAAAGAGAGTTCTGATGCTGACAGCTTTCAGCAGCTCTTGGAATAGACTTCCCCTTCACGTGGCAAGTAATAGGGCTACGCTAAAATCCCCTTTAGCCCTTCAAGCGCAAAATAAAAAATGCCTAGCCTGCCGGTACCTGATTCAATCAAGTGTGCTACATTGTATACCCATGGGCTATGAGCGGTGACAGGGGAAAGCCGACTTGCGCTTTAATTAATAACGTAATATCCTATACTCAAAAGCTAGGCCTTTGGCGTTTCTGGGTTGCCTCTCTCTCTCTTTTTTTGTACGTGTGTTTCTTGTAAACACTTTCGAGACAGCAGCCATGACGCTTGGAGCCCTTTTTTCCTGCCTCTGCTCACTCATTCTGAAAGTATACAATTGCATTTGATATATTATGTGCCGTGCTGTGACTGTGGATTGCAAAAAAAAAATGGAAAAAGCCTCAGAAGTGACTCTTGAGTTTGAATAGCAGAATAGAACAGTGGCATAAAAATGACAGCATAGGGAAATAGACTCAGGGATAGGGCAGATTTACAGGAATTTATTTATTTTATTTTTAAATTTTTTGGCATGTTAGGCTTTGTTTTTTTGTAGCTGTTTTAATTTTAATTTTTATTTTATTATTATTATTATTTGAACCTGACCTGATTTATTGCATTTATAGCCTAAAAGACTCAATTTATTTTCTAGTCAGAATGCAGGAGTATAGTTAAGTCTGTGTTATAATCACACATTGTAAGATAAACCAAACCAACTGTAACATAAGGGCCCTCTGGCATGGCCAGAGGTACTAAAAGTACCCAATAGTGCAACACACTAAATTAACATAAATAAAGCCTTCAAAGTAGGTCCTCAATTCCTGCACTGATTTTATTTCCTTCACCAAGGAATCAAAGAGTATGGGAAAACATAAGCTAAGGCTAACTAACAACAGCTTTATTCTTAATGTCGCACATGTTAGCTAGTATGATCATAATCCTGATGACACAAACTAGCTGAATGCTATTAGCTACCATTCACAAAACAAACTGCCTTGATAATTATGATACATGAACTAACTGGTAGACTACAGAGATGGTATTAGATCTCATTCTCACTGTCACATCTGTCATGGTTTAGATTATTTAAGAATGTAGACCAATTTTAGTCTCATTGAAAACAGAGGCTGTGTCTGAATATCCCTACTAGCTTGCTATACAGTAGGCAAAAAGCAGTACACCAAAGGAGTTGTATGTCTGAATACTCAGTATTCATAAAACAGTAGGCAAGAAATACCTGGATGACCTACTGCTTCCGCCGACATTCTGCCGTATGGAATCACTGGACACTGTGGATACTGTGCTATCCCATAAGGCAACGGGACTGGAGCAGAAGAGCTGTCAGTTTACCATGTCCCCTTTGGACCGTCCCCTTTTCAATTGTGTGTGCAATACGAGTATAATCAAAGGTACTGCAGGAAAAATCCAAACATGAATGTCAACCTCCTCAGTCTACACACTTCTTTAAAACTGGCTTACCAGAAAAAAAATAGACTTCTGGGTATATAGTGACCTTTATAAAAATCTGTTCACAACAAGCCCACTGTAAGCATCCACTATAAGAAATATGGGGAACGTGATCCTGCACGTTATTTGAACAGCACATACATAAGCAGGCTTCCAAAGCATCCAAAATTAAGGTTTAACATTTAATGCCTGCATCATTCGTTTCTTTATTTACCTGAAGGGAAAGGGACTGGCGCAGAAGAATCAGAATCGAAAATGGCGTTTCAGCTCTTTTGAAGCAGACAGTGCCAATATGGCAGATGTAGTACATCCGGATTGTATCCATGTTTACCACTTATACTGATTAGTATATACTGTATCAATGCCTGATCAGTAGGTGCTGAATCGAATGCAGTAGGTACTGTCACCAAGCAGTCTACAATGCATATCTTTGGACTGGGGGAGAAAACCAGAGTAGCCTGAGAAAACCACTGAAGCACTGGGAGAGCCTGCACAGGGCCCTCAACCCTGGAGGTGTGAGGCAAACCTGCTAACCACTAAGCCATCGTGCCCCGTAAATGCAACTACAAATGATTAAAAAGTATGATGTGTCATTAATTAATCAATTTTAAAAAATGAAATCACTGGCAAACTGTTGTTTTTGTTAAGTGGAAGAAACCACTTCGGGAACTGCTGTTATTGGAAAAAAAATCAACTTCTGGGGCTGGCAACATTAACTCAGCTTTACGTCAGGCCGCATCACATCTACAACAGCACATCCTGACATGTTTTATTCCTTGTTTCTGTTTAAACATATAATGCAGTACATACCGTCTAGTCCTTATTTGAATACAGTGAGCAAGCCAGAGGTGACGGTGGCAAGGAATAGCTCCCTGAAATGATATGAAGAAAAAATCCTGAGAGGAACCAGATTCAAAACGGTACCCATCTTCATCCTGATGACAACGAATAATGCAATTATAATAATTCCCTTCTATAACTGTGCACTACGTGGTCAAAAAGTGCAATTGTGTAACTAGGAAACACATTATAGTTTTCAAGAGATGTCTATTTAGTTAACGTTATCGACTGTTCACTGATGGTCACTTGAGTGCAAAACTGTTTGTGGCAATTGCAATCCTAAAGGTATCATAGCAATTGTAGTCCTAAACCATCATAGCATAATTGTTCGTATTATTTTCAGTCCAAAGCCATCTTCATGATTTTTAAGTGGTACCATCCACAGTAATCTCATGTATCTTTTCGAAAGCTAAGAACCCTTGACTGTCCAAAGAACCAGTGGAGAACCCTAAGAGTCTAGTTTTGAAAGAGTCTAGTCAAAGTGTCACTTATTATTGAATAATGGTGATGACCATGAACGTTGCCTAAGACAGAAGATACAAGAATAGAGGTTGCCTGTCATTTTTGTTTATCAATGCCAGCACATTTGTAAAAGTGTAGCTGCCGTAAGCCCACTTTCAACGATTCGTATAGAACTCAGCACATTCAACAGTTCTACATCTTCTTTAATAAAGGCTTAATATTTAAACCAATAAAGAAAAGTTGAATGTGTTCAACAATGAATTTTAATCAAATGAATATGTTCAACAGTACGTACTATATTTACACATACTATATAAGAAGATACCCTGAGTGTAAACATTGTAATTTTTAATTACGTGAGGTGAGTTTTCCGCAACAGAAGATAGGAAATGATTATTCTAGCCCTAGGAGTAAAGCTGTCTCCCTCTGCTCTGTCAAAAGGTCAATTATGGCCCGAGTGTGCCACACGGCTCACAGTGACCTGGAAGGACCAAGCACGAACCCACTACCACGGGCACCAACCACTGGATCATCTAACATGCACGCAGCCTCAAGGCATGGAAATCTGACATTTGCCCTCATTCAAATGAACAAAAACAATATGCAGCTCAAGCCGGCGCACACTCTGGGCCAACTCTAAACACACTGGGACATGAGGGAGGGGCGGACACTCGCTCATCCATTGCCTCTAGGATCATCGCTTCTCTAGCTTGTGTAAAATCAAGCAGATTCCTATGGATAGGGGGATTGGCTTGTACTTAAAGAACCAGACAGAAAGGGTAAAATGGTAAAATAAATAAATAAATAAATAAGAAAGTTTACCATGTCCTCTTTGGACCGTCCCCTTTTCAATTGTGTGTGCAATACGAGTATAATCAAAGGTACTGCAGGAAAAATCCAAACATGAATGTCAACCTCCTCAGTCTACACACTTCTTTAAAACTGGCTTACCATAAAAAATAGACTTCTGGGTATACAGTGACCTTTATAAAACAACAAGTCCACTGTATGCATCCACTATAAGAAATATGGGGAACGTGATCCTGCACGTTATTTAAACAGCACATACATAAGCAGGCTTCCAAAGCATCCAAAATTAAGGTTTAACATTTAATGCCTGCATCATTCGTTTCTTTATTTACCTGAAAAATCAAATCAAGTCAAGTGGTCAAGTGGCTTTTTATTGTCATTTCAACCATATACAGCTGGTACAGTACACAGTGAAATGAAACAACGTTCATCCAGGACTATGTTGCTACATAAAACAACACACTAACCACACGAGACGACACAGAACTAAATAAGACCTACACATTCTACATAAAGTGCACGTGCAAACATGTGTAAACAACACAAGACAGTACACTAAATACTAAAACAGGACAATGGGCACAGTAAGTAACAGTGTAGTGGCGACCAGTACACAGTTCTAGTGTAGAAGTGTCCAGTATAACAGGTAGTGAAAAATTACAGGCCCCAATCCAAAGATCAACCTCTATAAAATGCCAGTCAAAATCCATCCATCCATCCATCTTTTATACCGCTTATCCTTTTCAGGATTACAGGGAAACCTGGAGCCTATCCCAGGGAGCATCGGGCACAAGGCAGGGTACAGCCTGGACAGGGTGCCAGTCCATCGCAGGGCACAATCACATACACATTCATACACTACGGACACTTTGGACACGCCAATCAGCGTGGGGGAGAAAACCGGAGTACCTGGAGGAAACCCCCGCAGCATGCAAACTCCGCACACACAGGGCCACAGTGGGAATTCAAGTCAGTGCACAGTATTTACGACATCTGTCTCAGCTATTGGTAATTAGTGGATGAGTTAAATCTTTAAATATACAGTCCCCTCCGAAAGTACTGGAACGGTAAGGCCAATTCCATTGTTTTTGCTATACTGAAGGCATTTGGGTTTGAGAGCAAAAGATGAATGTGAGATGATAGATCAGAATTTCAGCTATTTCCTGATATTTATATCTAGATGTGTTAAACAACTTTGAACAAGACCACCCACTTTTTAGGTGAGCAAAATTATAGGAACAGATAGTCTTAAAGTAAATGAAAGTAAATAACACTTAATATTTGGTTGCATATCGCTTGCTTGCAATAACTATATCAGGGCAGCAATGCATAGACATCACAAAACTGTTTCATTCTTCTTTTGTGATGCTTTTTCAGCCTCTTTCGGTTGTTTTGAGGGGTTTCTCCCTTCAGTCTCTTCTTCAGGAGGTGAAATACTGCTCAATTGGGTTAAGGTCTGGTGACTGACTTGGCTAGTCTAAAACCTTCCACTTTTCCCCCAATAAAGTCCTTTGTTGTGTTGGCGGTGTGTTTTGGATCATTGTCTTGCTTTCTGATGAAGTTCCTCCCAAGATTAGACAGTTTCTCTGTAAATTGCCAGACAAAATGTTTCTGTAGACTTCTGAATTCATTCTGCTGCTACCATCATGAGTTACATATTCAGTAAAGATTAGAGAGCCTGTTCTAGAAGCAGCCATGCAAGCCCAAGCCATGACACTACCTCCACTGTGCTTGACTGATGAGTTTGTATGTTTTGGATCATGAGCAGATCTTTTCTTTCTCCACACTTTGGCCTTTCCATCACTTTGGTAGAGGTTAATGTAGGTTCTAGAACTTTTGTGGTTCATCTCTGTATTTATTTGCAAATTCCAATCTGGCTTTCTGATTCTTCCTACTCATGAGTGGTTTGCAACTTGTGGTGTGGCCTCTATAATTCTTCCATTGGTGGATTGTGATACTTTCACCCCTACCTTGTTGGCGATGTCAGTGACTATTGTTTTTATGTTCTTCTTCACAGCTCTCATAATGTTTCTGTCATCCACTGCTGTTGTTTTCCTTGGCCAACCTGTTCCATGTCTGGTTGTTAGTACGCCAGTGGTTTATTTCTTTTTCATTCCAAATTGTTGTACTGGTTATGCCCAGTGCTTCTACAATGTCTCTGATTGATTTTCCCTCTTTCTTCAGCTTCAAAATGTTTTGTTTTTCTCCCACAGACAAGCTCTCTGGTCTTCATGTTGTTTTATCCTTTTTAACAACAAATGCAGCTTTCAAAGGTGAAATCCAGGGCTCAAACTAAGAGTAGACATTCAGAGCTATAACTTGTTTAAAACATCAGTCTAACAGGGCACACCTGGGCCACAATAAATACCTGTCAGTTGCATGTTGCAATGTTCTTGATCACTGGTCAAATGAAAAAAATGCTATACAACAGTTACTTCCAGTCCACTGATTTCATTGGTCGAATGGTGTTCCAGTAGTGCTTATATTTAGTATAACTGCACTGGGACATTTCACTATGTGTATCACTCCTCTCGTCTGTGTCTGACACATAAAATTTAACTTCCTAGTTTGCAACAGCTACTGCAGTAGTGTTAGGAACAGCATCAGCGGACATGGCAAACAATAAATTTCAGTTATATCATTTTTGACTTAAAATATGAAAGCTCATCAGATATAGATGGAAAGGATGAAAGGACATCAATATTATCGGAAGCGCTGTTAAAAGGGAATGTACAAATCAATGTGTACTAGCTACCTGGCTAACCGACGTGGTATAAAGTGAGTGTGGCTTCTTTGGGATCTATTTCTGCGAGTGGAGCAAAAAATAAAAAGTATATTTGCTCATAGTGTGTCCGAAATGTCAATTACACAAAACTAAATTATGATCATTAGGCAAATTATCAAGCCAATTTTCAGTGAAAACTTAGCCACTGACATTAGTTAACTAAATAAAACTACTTAAAACGTGCGTAAAGTCAGTTATGTAAACAAATTACAAATTACATAACCACTGCTGAGTCTAACACACTAATAATGGCTTCATCAATACTAGACATCAATTGAAGACTGAGAAACAGGTTCACAGCCTGTGCTCTCTTCTCCTTGTGGAGGTCACAGAGGGTTTCCATGTGGTTCTTGTCTGGAGAAAGGAGCTTGCCTGAGGCTCTGTCTCTCTCCTTAAATGTTTATCTGTGTGGACGAGCTTCCTTTCTCTGTCTGTGGAGGCACGCAGGTCTCCGATCAGCACACATCAGGACATAAGGGCTCTTATGACTGCGGGCGATCTGCGCTAAAACATGAATGCAAGCTACCACAGTACAAAGGCTGAGCGTATACTGTAACCCTGCACAAACACGCACAAACGCATACACACACACACACACACACACACACACACACACACACCCAAGTCCATTTCCCATCTTTTCATCATTCCGCCTCAGACTTTTGTAATATTCCGCTGCTACATCATACACAGAGGTATATTACAAATCTTTGCCCTGCACAAACACAATCCAATCATTCTCGCCATAAACACAGAAAACTGAGCGATGGATACCGTGTGAGCAATGTGCTCGAATTGTTATTTTTCACGTTCTAATTCAGCAGGAACACAAACCGGCACCTATATCAGATTGGTTTTGTGCATGCATAGCCTGCAGCCATTCTCTACATGCTGATATTAGTTTTATATAAAGATTGCTGGCAATAACCAACCAGAAGGGTCTCAGTGCATTCTGCTGCATCTCTCTCTCTCTCTCTCTCTCTCTCTCTCCAGAAAGCTTCAATCAGAGGGAAGAAATAAATGTAGTTATCTAGCTCTGTCAACTGTAAACTCTTATTGATTTAACAAATGAAATTTGTTCAAGCTGATCGATCAAACACATTATCTTTTCTTCTCCCCTCTCAGTCTCTCTCCTTCACTCCATTAACGGCTACAGAAGTGACTCCAGCGGCGATATCGATAACCGCAGCCTCTACAGTGAGCTCCGTGTCTGTAAAAGGCTGCAGGGCGATTAAAAACACAAGCACTCACACTTAAAGGTAATGGAGCAGAGTCCCAACAAACGGTGCAGAGCCCGGAGTGCCGAAAACAATTCCCTCCCTCCTTTCCTCTGTGATCCCTATGCCTTCTCCCTATCCTCTTCATGTGGAGTAAAGCCTTCCAGCTGGCACAAACCGAACGCTTGGCAGGTCACAGGAACATGAGATTTAAACCTATATTGGCCTTGTTACTCCTTCTCAAGTATCAGACAACTCCAGCCATGCACAGGGGACCTGTAAGAGGAGAACAGAGGGGATTCAATAGTGTTCTTGAGCTCATGCTGGCTACAGGCCCAAGGACTTGGTCAATTTGAAGACAGGGAAGAAAGTAAGTTCAAGAAAAACATGTCCTGTATAAGAGGATAAGAGCAACAAGAAGTAATAGATACCAAAAACTATTGCACACCTATATTTAACAAAGATTTTTTTGACAAACCTATGTTGTGTTTGTAATTCTTTGATATCCATGAGAGCAGAGCATTTTTGTGAATTTTTTGAACAAAAGGTTAAATAATGAAGACCATTCACAGCCGTCTTTGCTCATATTTACCAAGCGTGCCAATATTAGTGGAGGACGCTGTATTTGTAGCTGTCCTATGAGTTTCACATCATATGGCATACTCGTATTGGTGGCTTCTAGTCAAACATCATAGCAGAGGTCACAATGAGATTTTAATGAAAACATTTGTGATGCTGCCAGAACTTTTTGTCGGCCATCTTTGGTTACTATGGCAAAAAATAATTAGTCGCGGTGAATGTTCTAAAACCGCCGAGCTTAGCTCACAACCAAAGAATTCTTTTAAGATGTGTGATTTTTGTCTCATACAGCGTAAAGCTGGCTTAAGACGCCTTCAAGGATTTTGAGAAGGAGGAAAGGCTGAGCAGAACTGTTTAACAGGTTCCTCCAGGGATCTCAGGATCTCAGCAAGAATAATCCACTAACCAATAACAACAACCACAGCCCTGGTTTGTGTGCATGAGAAAGCATACATAGTGTCGGTATTTATCAAAAGCTGCAGGGAGATATCCGTGCGAATTGAAGAGCATGTCTAAGTGTTTGAGTTTGAGTTTTAACATGACCATATAACAGACTACCATTTCAGAGCTCTGTTTGTTATGTACATAATTTAACCTTGATGAGGCTTCCAAAAAAAAAAAAAAAAAACAGACTTGTGTGTTTGTACTGGTGGCATTTAGTTTCCATGCCATTTATTGGCTTACACATTAAGGGCCTTGTTTGTGAATTTTGAAACTTTATATTTATCTACTTCATCTGTAGCATATACAAGGATACTCAAAACTCACTTATTGTATAATGAAAAATTATAATTTTAATTATAATTAAAATTGGTTAGCATGTTCGCCTCACACCTCCGGGGTCGGGGGTTCGATTCCCACCGTGGCCCTGTGTGTGCGGAGTTTGCATGTTCCATGACCTGTGCTGCGGGGGTTTCCTCCGGGTACTCCGGTTTCCCCAGTCCAAAGACATGCATGGTAGGCGGATTGGCATGTCCAAAAAGTGTCCGAATGGGTGTGTGAATGTGTATGTGATTGTGCCCTGTGATGGATTGGCTGTCCAGGGTGTACCCCGCCTTGTGCTCCAGGTTTCCCCGTGACCCTGAAAAGGATAAAGCGGTATAGAAGATGGATGGATGGATGGAAACCTTATTTGTACAATCTGTATACTTTATCCGTTCAGAGACGGGGCACATTTTTCAAGCGCCTCAGTTTTGTGCCTGTTTGGAAAAATTAAGTGTAAGTTACCAGAATACTTTTGTAGTAAATTGCTACAGTGTTGGTAGTTTTGACTTAAATACATTCAAATGTAATAGTTTTTCTGATGTGTATCTCATCCGAAGATCTTTATTCTAAGTATAACAATTCTAATTGGTTTAAATTCATGTTATATAGTCATGCGTTGCAAACATGTATTTATGGAATTCAACAAATGCCCTTCCATTATAAAAGTTTCTAGCAAGAGGTTTGTGGTTCTTTTCTCAGCACAAGAAAAAATATTGGAATTTCTTCTCTTTTTTTGGTCAGCAGGAATCACACAAAGAGTTTACATGTGGTTTATAAATAAAAATTAAGTGGAAAATTCTTTAATGTGCTTAGGTTTTAGGTCCACAGTTTGCCACATAACACAAACTGGTAATCAAAGACCCGTCATTTTTACGTTATCTCAAACTGGTGACTAATGGTTTTCATTCCACTTTTGTCTTGATGTTCACTCGCTCACTTGTTCCATCTCGTTGCCTCCTGTTGCAGCACTGCCAACCTTTAAACAGTTCAGTGTCCAGGTAATTGCACAACCTAAAACTGCCTCACCCATGCAACAACCCTTTTATTCATATCACACAATTTTCCCTACTGTCCGACAGATAGAAGCTTTTAAACTGTAATTTAGGCCACTTCAATAAAATTTGAAGTTAATAATTGTTAACAATCTAATATACAGTACAATATTAAACTAAGATGCATAAAATGTTTCGAGAAGCTTAACTCAATACACTACATTTATGGACTTGCTGGTTGTAGTTGAATTGTGAAACGTCGACTTGTCACTGTCTCCAGCGGAGTCATTTTGTCCTTTGGAAATCCATTCAAGGATATACAGAGAGGAAAATCTTATTACAAAGGTAATGATATAGTGCACTTTTTGACATTCCAAACATAATCGAGTTATGAAATAACTGAAGTTTGGTAGAAAAAACACGGTTCCTGTAAATTGCCACCTGACTTTCTCCATTAGTGACAAAATTCCCACCACCTCCCCCTATCCTCCCTACTAGTTATCTCCTATTCAAGACTCTTTAGTAGGAGGGGTGGGCCTTCATTTGCCAAGCAGAAGCTGTCAAGAACTCCAGCCCAGGTTCTCAGAGTTTTATTACAGTTCCACAATCGCTCTCCATGCCATTTAGTTGGGAGCGTGGCCTGCACTCACAAGTGGTGCATTAGTGGAATTTGTTGGAGGTTGAATATTGGTGCAGCAGAGCAGAAATAGCATACCTTGGGGCATTAGTTTGATTGAGCAAATGGATCAAACTCTACTAAACCTAGTTATTTCTGAACTGAATGCAAAATCAAACAAATGTATATGAGCTAAGGTGAGGGTATTCCTGCAAAATATATATTTTTTCATTCATAAATGCACAACTCATTATTTACTAGTATCATAAAAATGCACTAAATACACAAAGGGCCTTTAATGGTATGTCTTTTGTACCTTTGTTTCAAGGATATAGAGGGTGTAATATACCTTTAAAATTAATTTAAGGTATATATTGGATATTAAGAACCTTAAGAAACACTGCTGGGGCACAAGCGTATATCTGAACATCATTGCTCATACACTCAAAAATTTGCACTAAAACAATTAGTTATGAGTTTGATGTAGTTCGCCATCTCTATTTGACCACCTGGCCAACTTGCTCTACCGATTTACCATTTGCACTGCTATAAAACACTGTGTTCTTATGACAAAATAATTATTTGGTCTATTAAAAACATCCCCCATGTTTTGCCACCTGGAGTGCTGAGTTGTCAGCAAAGCAAATTACTCTCAGAACTGTCCACCTCTACCTCTGTACTCCCTACCTGATAAAGTCTTTATTATGGAAAATGATTTGAAACCACGCAACCAGCTACATACTCAGGTTTTCTTCCTTTCTTTCTTTCTTTTTGCCCCTCCTCTCTCTTTTTCTCTTGCTGACTCTCTCTCACCCTCCCTTTACCAGGTTCCTGCCACTATCACTCCTGCTATTGATAAGATGTCTAAATTTATTGCAGAATAATTTGGAGGGAAGAAAGATAAAAGGTTGCTGAATAAAATATGAGCAGCAGGCTGTAAATTGTGGCAATGCATATCATTTCATTCAAATGTAGAACTCAATTACCATCTGCGACGCTCATCAGCACCTTCCTTTATGACTTAATTATATGTTTAATGCTATCAGATCAAGGAAAGGGCAAAACAGATGAATGAGGGAGAGAGGGAGAAAAGATTCCGCAACAAGACAAAAGGCATATGAAAAAGTAGCATAAAGGATGGAATTGATTTCATTTACTGGCAAATAGAGAAAGTTAATTTAGACACAATGTGAGCTCATCTCCTCTGCTGGTATATGATAATAAAAGGCGTGTTTGCCAATAGGTCTCATAGAAATTTAACAAAGGGAGTCAAGTTCTTCAAAACTGACATGTCTTCCTGCATTGATTTTGAAAAATACCTCAGATGTCATTTATTCCCCAAGATCAGTTGCAATAGTAATAAGATTAAAACGTATATACTGAAGCTAACATGAGTTGGGCTCATGGTGAGAAATAATAATCAAGCCTTTATGCATTTTTATCAAGCTAGTTTGGGCTTTAAGAGTCCGGTTATCTTGGACATAAGAAGTCAGGTGAAGTTTGGATATTAGTAACATTAACTTGGACATGAAGTGTTGAGTTGGTCTGGACTTTAGGACTGAGGCTGGTTTCAATGTTAGTTGGCATGCTAGTTTGGACTTATTTTAACTTAAGCAAGAGTCAGCTTCATTTGGGCGTTACGGATCAGGTATCTTGGACATAGCCTGGGTATTGGGAATCAGGTTGGGCTGGGCATTAAGAGTCAGGTTAGGTTGAACATTGGGAATTAGGTTGGTTTTACCATTAGGAACTAGGTTGACTTGGGTGTTAGGAGTCTGGTTGCCCCATGGCAATGAGAGTCAGGTTAGCTTGGTCTTTAGGATCCATGTTGATATGGACACTAGCAGTCAGGTTGGTTGAACATTAGGTGTAAGGTGAGGGATTAGAAATAAGCTTGGCTTGGGCATTTTTAGTCAGATTAGCTTGGGCAGTAGCTGCTTGGTTGACTTGGTCTATAGTAACTAGGGATGCACTGAAAGTTCGGCTGCAGAAAATGCTATTTTCGTTTTTTGACCAAAAGATAAAAAATGCCAAAAATATGAGCCGAAAATACATGGTGATGAATGCATCTGCTAAAGGATCGACGCACAGCACAGAACAAAGTGTGCCAGAGAAACGGGAACGTACAAGTGATGAGGTGCAAACTCCCTCGCTTTCTGACAAAAAGCTTTCTGACAGAAATCCACAGCAGCGCCACAGCAAGCGCAGCTACACTTTCCATTGCTTACACGTATTTCACGCAGGTATTTATCCACCCCAAGCACCAGCACAGAGAGTGAGAGACTATTCAGTACAGCATCTCATGTTCTTGATGAGAAGAGGAACCGTCTCTAACACCAGAAAGCTGAGCAACTTTCGTTCTTGAAGAGAAAAAGTCCAATTTGAAGAGAGAAAGTCCAATTTGCTATCATTTATAGCAATTACATTAAAATTCCTGTAGACCTGCAAAACTTTGTTCTTGACTTGAGGCTACATCTCTGTTTTACAGTTTGAGCTTGGTTTTAGTTGTATCGCTGCTGTTTTGTACAATAATCTTTAATTAATGTGGAAACACGTTTACATAAACAGAATAGAGGCCTAGTTCATTACTTGACTGCTGTTTTGCATGTCATAATAGATTTCTAGAACTTTACATTATTTGGATAATTGGATTAAAAAAAAATTGTTAAATTTGATTGTTACAGAACAGAATGAAGAATAATATATTCCATATTATTTTTGTTTTGGTGTGTTCATTTCAATAAAACCAATCATTTTATTGGTTTGTAGTTTTTCGATTCAGATTCATTAAATTCATGAAATGAATTAAAAAGTCTCATATTAATACAATTATATAAAAAAAACTATTTTGAAATGGGTTTTAAAAAATTTTCGGTTTCGGTTTCACTAATAGCAGCCAGCTTGTTTTATCAGCAGGAACCAGGCTGACTTGTATATTATAAATTTTGTTTGATTTGGAAATAAGGAACCAAGTTGGCTTCAACATTCATAGTCAGGTTTGCCTGGGAATTAGGTTGGTTTGACGAATAGGAACAAGACTGAATTGAGTGTTAGGAGTTTTGTTGACCCCCCCCCCCCCCCCCCCCCCCCACCTCCAAGCTATGGGAGCCAGGTTATCTTGGACATTAGGATCCATGTTGAACATTAGGAATAAGGTGAGTCATTAGGAATCAGGTGGCTTGGGCATTTATGGTCATGTTATCTTGGACATGTAGCAGCCAGGTTGGTTTGGTCATCGTGAGACACGTTGACTTGGGCATTATTTGTTTGAATTGGCTATAAGGAACCAATTGGGTTGGATATTGGTTGGTTTGATCATTTGAAACTAGGTTGACTTGAGGAATAAGAGTTTGGTTGAACTAGGCAATGGGAGCCAGGTTAGCTTGGATTGTAGGATCCATCTTGACTTGGAGATTGGTAGTTAAGTTAGTTGAACATTATGAATAAAATAAGTGACTTGGATTCAGGTTGGGCATTATGCGTTGATTTATCTCAGACATTAGTAGTTAGGCTCACTTTGACATTAGGAACCAGATTGTCAGGATGGGTTAGGCATTTAAAGCCAAGTCATTAATGACCCCATTAATAGCTATTTAGGCTTGGGCACTAGGAGTCAGGTTAGCATTAAGACTTAGGTGGACAACCATCTAGATTCAGGTATGATTGGACATGCAGGATGCAGGCTGACTTGGGCATTAGTAGTCAGGTTAGTTTGTCCATTAGGAACCAGGCTTTGGCATTAGGAGCCAGAATGGATTGAGCATTAGAAGTTGGGACTTGGGCATTTGGAGTCAGGGTGGCTATGGGGCTCCAGGCAGGCTAGAGGGCATGAGAGGAACCATTGTCAAAGCTGTCCAAACACTTAGACCTCAGCCAGCTTTCATTAATGACTGACATTTAACATAGCTGCCATGCCAACCTCTGCCATGGCCATCGGACACACAACCCACTTCAATTTACAGGGCTGGCAGACTCACGTGAGGGCCAGTGTATTTGTAAAGATCGTGTTTAACCACCATGATTGATGCTTCTAAGTAGTTTGAACATAGAATTTAGAAACATAGAAAATGGAATTATATTTTTATCAAATGTCATTGTAATAGATAGACTAGAATGTTACAGTGTTATAAGAAACCTTATCTCATCAAAATGTGGTTAAATTTCATTCAATTATATACCAATGAAACAATGAAACACACTATAACTGTGTACTGTTCGGCACTACACTGTCACTTACTGTGCCTGTTGTCCTGTTTTAGTAGTATTGTACTGTCCTGTGTTTTTAGCACACATCTGCACTTTATGTAGAATGTGTAGATCTTATTTAGTTCTGTGTCGTCTCGTGCGGTTAGTGTGTTGTTTTATGTAGCACCGTGGTCCTAGAAGAACGTTGTTTCATTTCACTGTGTACTGTACCAGCTGTATATGGTTGAAATGACAATAAAACGACTTGAACTTGAACTTGAACTTGAAAAGAAGTCATAAAATAAGGCATGAGTGCTAACATTTGAGTTTGGCAATGTTGAGAATCATGTACAAATTACATAAATTACAATATTGAGCCATGTACATTACAGTATTTCAACATGGAATTTGCCCAGTAAAAGTAAAGGCAGGACTAAACAACACATTAAATACATGTCTGTTTGCAAGTCATTAGTGGCAGAACCCTAAAAAGACAGTAAATACCAAGATTTATGTATTAATTTAAAGTTATAGTTATGTAGCTTGCCAACTGTAGTAATAATGTGGAGTAGAAAGTAAGCAATAGGCTTAAAGAATACTGCAGCTTTTATGGTATAATTACTAAACATTACACTTATCTTGAAATACAAAATAACAGTATAAAGGCCTTGTGCATGGCATGCTTTTGATACTCAGCTACATGGTATTGAATATTTTCTCAAGTAAAATTCAGAAATCAAATTATCATATTGATCTAACACAGTCTGTGAGGAACTGGTGTCCCATGCAGGGCCTAATCCCACCTCACTCCCAGTGTTCCTGCGACAGGATTTCAATCCACCGCAACCCTGACCAGGATGAAGTGGCTACTGAAGATAAATGAATGAATAAACAGTAAATGAATATGGCTATCATGTGCATGGTTTATATTACTGCAATTAATATATGTAAAAAATAAATAAATAAATAAATAAATAAATAAGTGTCATAAAAGTTTGGTCAGAACAATTTTAACAGAATTAATTTCCTTCATCATGGATAGATTCAATATACACTCACCTTCCACTTTATTAGGAACACCTGCACATTCATGCAGTTATCTAATCAGCCAATCATGTTGAAGCTGTGCAATACTAAAAAATCATGTAGCTACAGGTCAAGACCTTCAGTTAATGTTCACATCAAACATCAGAACAGGGAACAAATGTAATCTCTGTGACATTATTCATGACATGGTTGTTGGTGCCAGATGGGCTGTTTTGAGTATTTCAGTAACTGCTGATCTTTCACAGATAGCAGTCTCTAGAGTTTACATAGAATGGTGTGAAAAACAAAAAACATCCTGTGAGCGGAGGGTCTGCAGGCTGAAACATCTTATTGATGAGAAAGATCAGAGGAGAATGACCAGACTGTTCTGGTCTGACAGGAAGTCTATAGTAACTCAAATAAGCACTCTTTACAACCGTGTTGAGCAGAAAAGCATCTCAGAACACACAACACACCAAATTGTGAGGTAAATGGGCTACAACAGCAGAAGACCACATCTCTTAGCAGCGCTCTCTTATCAACAAGACGTTTCCACCCACAGAACTGTTGCTTACTCAATGTTTTTGTACCATTCTGTGTAAACTCTAGAAATTTCCAGGAGATGTGAAATTTCCAGGAGATTAGCAGTTTCAGAAACACTCAAACCAGCCCATCTGGTACCAACATCCATGCCACGATTAACATCTCAGTGTTCACACTTTTTCTTCATTCTAATGTTTGATGTGAACAATAACTGAAGCTCTTGACCTGTACCTCGATGATTTTTTGCACTGCGCTGCTGCCACATGTTTGACAAATTAGATAACTTTATGAATGTGCAGGTGTATAGGCATTCTTAATAAAGTGGATGGTGAGTGTATTATTTATAAAATAGGAATAAAAACTGGAACCTTTAAAGAATCTGAGATATGAATTTGCCTCATACCTAGATATGTGTAATTATTTTGTAAATAGGTTATATTAAAGTAAAAAGAAAAAAAAACTTTACGGAATCAGAATTATAAATAATTACATTGGCCAAATAAGATTTTAGTTACAAAGGATTTGGCTTGGTAGTTGCCCAATTATCACAGACTAAACAAAAAAAAAATTAGGCAGTAAATTAAACAGGTACAGGAGTTAATAATGATAAGGTAGAATCTTACTGATTATATCAAATGAAGACAAGTAGCTACAACTCTAGAGTATGTAAGGTGCATTATGTATAGCTTCTATGTCATGTCTGAACGTGTAGCATTAACAATCCATGCAGAATTACAGATCATATTCAATCAGAGATTCTCACTTAGCCATAAGTACACAGTGCAGCATTTTAACCGTGCTTGTCTTAGTGTTAATGACGTTTTCCAGTTGATTATTAAGCAACGCGACAGATCAGGAGAAGAAACCATCTTTGTGTCTTAAAGTTCTTCTTTTTGTCCATATCTCTAAGCTGCGCTTATGTATGTGACTTGAACGTCTCACCAGCAGTTGTAGGATTAACCACCTGGGTGTCGCTGCTGTTACCTCACATCTAAAGAACAAAGGCTCCATCTTGTGGTTTGAGAGGATCAGTTATGTATTGCAGTCTAAAAACTGATATTCGACTGCAGTAGGAATCACACATGGATGCCACATGGGTGTATGAGTGCTTGAGGAAATCAGAGCGGAAACGGATTCGCTTTGAAGGGATGATTTGAAGCACATTTATCAACTCTAATCCCTTTGTATCTCAGCAGATTAGAAGTTTATTGCTGTCCCTAAATGTACTCCAAAAGAGATTTCATGTGGAAGATGAAGTGATTTGGTGACAGTGGTGTTTTTACATAATTATTTAAAGGGAATATTTCAAGCGAAGCTCACGACGCAAAACAAAAGGTTCAAAACTTAGGAAATAAATATTTTAAAAATAGGGCACGTTGGAGTTTACTGGCTCAGCTAGCGTTGTCTGTAACTGAGAATTATGCCTATGGTCTTTATACTGTATATTTTGAAAATAATTAATGATTAAATTAGCTGGAAATGAGTGGTAGGTAATCTTACAGTCACTATATGTCTTTAAGGTCTGATAAGGCTTATGTTACACAACCTGTATTCCATAAGACACAGTATTCATTGTAATTCTCTTTAAAAATAAATAAATAAATAAATAAATAAAAGATATTGTGACAAAGCAGCTTTAAAGAAAGGGGAACTCATCTTCTTCTGGGTGACACCCATTATAAATCATTACTCTTCTCCAACTCTATCTTATAATGTCAAACAGTACTAAGTGTGTTTAAATGATGTATTATGTACTGTATATTGTGAATAAGAGTCCTGGGATGAGCATAGGACAGTCTTTACAATTACAGCAGTAGTTCTTAAGTACAAATCTACATTATCCATTTTTGCATAACATTTTTTTTTTCTTTCTCTCCCTTCTTCTCTTCCTCTCTTTTCCTGTGACTGACAGGAAGTCCTTTGGGGTCACCACGAGCCTGTTTGGCCAAGAGTGATTTACATAATTAAGCACAAGGCCCTGTTTACAAGCTACCAAGACTCTTATAACAGATCCCTCATCTCTCTACCCGAGCAGCAATCCAGGACTAATTGAGAAAGCTATCTAAGCAGCGGTGTATTATGGAGCCAGCGGCCATTAAGAGCCGACGTTTCATTTCTGTGACTGCTGCATCACCAGAGGGGATGATGATGATGATCAGCCATTACACCGACGTGCAGTCAGACACGATCCATGGAAATAGCATCCCCATTTCCCACGCAAGCTTTATACAAGTTGCAGAGAAAGAAATCGAGAGGAAAAAAAAAACCATAATTGATTTTAAATTAATTGTGTGAAAGTTCTCCATGATGGGTACCATCTGTCCAAACAAGCTGCACATTCAGTTAAAAAAAAAAAAAAGAATGAAATTTAATCTAAATTAATTAAAGCACTAACAAATTACATACATCATAGTTAACACAGGAAAGAAACTACCGCAGGAAATGTTATGAAACAAATTAGCTCCAACAATGAAAGAAAATGACTTCACATAACTAAATATTACAGTCGTTTCCGCAAGCCATATTTCTTAATGAATTCTCTAATTAATTTAATTCACACATTGTGCATAATTTGTTGCTGGAAATGTCAGTGGGTCAGATTTAACCACAGTCCTGCTGGCTGTCTGTTCCAACAAGAGACACATTAGCTAAACATGACCTCTATGCAAATGAGAGACCAACTGTTGTAATTTCAATTCCAAGGCCTAATTAGCATGTTATAAAGACGCAACAGCGGATCATTCACCTCCACTCGCGCCATGCCAGAGCCTGTTTAACAGTGGCTGGAAACAGCTCAATTAGAGCGCTGCTGTCTGAGATCTATGTTATTCTGAATATCCAAACAGCACAGGTTGAGCAGCTTTTACAAAACAGGCATGGCGGAATTCTGAAACTTTTATGCAATCGTATAAAAAGATTGTTAAGGATTTTCACACTTCCAGAATTTGGACAAGTCACATGATGCATCTAGTTTAAACTGGATTAGGTATTGGTAAAGATGTGTTATGTATGAGTTTTAATAAGCAGTGAAGGAAATGTGCCAGTTGGTGCCTGCTTCTAATTGGTTAATGAACAGGCATGTGAGCTAATGGATGCCATGGGGATTGGGACGAGGCCTCAGGGCTGTCCTCAGGCTAATCAGTCTAAAGAACCCCTATGAAAGCCTCTCCGCCAGGACGAGAAGGCCACACACTCAGGGATCCAGACTCCCATCTGACCTCACTACACACACAGCAGCATGAGGCACCGGCCTGCTTACAGGATCAGGATCTCTCTCTCTCTCTCTCTCTCTCTCTCTCTCTCTCTCTCTTTCTGTTTTGATAACATGATTTTGCCATTGAGCATCTCAATCCCTTCATCTGTTATGATCCTTATATTTTAAATATATTTCAAAATAAAATCGTGAATAAGATCTTTATTCACCGACTTACAATATTTCATCTTTGTTCAGACTATTCATAACTCTGTTTCATAATTCAGCCTGTGCACAAATACAGACTAATGAACTACACAGTAAAACAGTATTGCTGTGATATATTGCGCTCGGTGTAACTGACACACCTAAGAAACTTGATGCATGATGAAACACGTGATCGTACATTTTGTGATTATTATGTGGTTATATGTGAAAAAGCTCTGAAACATGTGCCAACATGTTAATAATATGTCAAAATATGTTAATTATATGACTTTTCATGTGCTTGTGGGTCAGAAGTGGTGTACGCCTTGGAGTTCGGGCATGGTGTGTTTGAGACAACACCTGTTTTGCATGTTTGTGCTGTTGTAAGGGATTCTATTCAGGGGGTTGAATCATTTTGAGACTGGAGAAATCATTATAAGTTGCATTTTCAGTTGAATTTGGGGAAACCATTTGAAGCATTCATTGTGTTGAACTATTTCAGTTGCTTTTGTTTGATTTGTTCATTGCAAACAGCTGAAAGTTTTTGGGGGGATTTTTGGCTGATGTTCTTAATAAATGTATTTGCATGATTATTGTTCTTGTTTTAACTATATAACAATTTTAAAAAATTCTCAGACTTGATTTTTTTAGCTTATTTTTTTATAATTTAGTTTTGCACATACTGTAAAGCTCTTTGATACATTTTTTTTTTAAATTTTAGTTAATGTATTTTATTTACATGTATAAACATCAACTCACTTGGCAACCTTCAGGAAAATAAGCAAAAAGGATTTGGGAAAATGAATGTCGCATGCATATCAACAACTCCCATGATCCTCAGCCAATGATGTAATGACACACACCTCTAATCAAGTTTCTATCCCTGCTCAGTCACCTGATTACTAATACTGGTTTGGGCCTCTTAGTTCCAGTGAAGGGAAACTGTGATGCTACAGCATGCAAAGGCATTCTGTACAACTGTGTGGTTCCAATTTTGTGGAGAAGACACACATATGTGTGCGATGTTCAGGTATCCACATACTTTTGGTCATATAGTGTATTTTAAGAGAATGTAGCCTATACAGCAAAAATATGCTGAAATTATATACTATGTGCTTATTATTATTATTATTATTATTATTATTATTATTATTATTATTATTATTTGCTTTAAATATTTCACATTTACAATTCTACTCTACAGTTTCTCTAAACCGCAACCATCAGGCCTACCCTGAAGTCAAACCTCTTCGCCCACGTGTAACTACGTGTATAAAAAATAAATAAATAAAAATCACCCACAGGTCACTCTGGTCCATCCAGGAACTGCATGTCTAAGATCCTTGACAACTAAAAATAATCATGCATAATCCTTGACAAAAGAAAACAAATCTTTTTTTTTTTTCTTTTTTTTCTTTTTTTAAATTTGTACAATTTTAAAAACCCTGATCATTCCCAACAATTAATCCTGACCTTTCCACACTGAAACTATTTCCACTATGATCCGAATGATGAAATACGAGCTTTACAGTGGAGATCAACTTGAAAGGAGGGCCTCGGCGTGGAGAACGTGGAACTACGACGCACACGGGTTGCCAGATTGAACACTTTCATCCAACTGTTTTTTTTTTTTTGTAGATGATATACATATACATCATGTTCCACAGCCTATTGTAGGGTTTTACCCCGGGTGATTATATTCTACATTTATGAATGAATGGGCTGAATATTATTACATAGCAGAATAATAAACGTGAAATGATGATCAGTGGAAGAATGGATATTTTGCAATTTGGCAACCCGGGAGGCATAACACGTCGTGATGTGTAGCTCTTAGTAAAGTTACCTGGCCGACGTGTGACTGCGTGCGTACGTCTGTATTACGCATTTGCTACGGCTTGTTTAGGGTTTTTTTTTTTTAACGTCATGTGAGTTGTTTTCGTGTGTAAATGTGATGTTTCTGTTTCTTTTTGGACTTCGTGTGGACAAAATGTGTCTTAGAGAAAGAATTCAGACTAGAAGGACGCGGATGAGATGCTGCCACGCAGTCATGGCTCCACTATGGTGAAAGTTCTTTATCGTGTTTAGGCTCTCCACGTCTAATTAGACTTTAAAAACACATCTCCAACATGAAGGTCAGTAAGTATTTAAGAGGGAGCGGGAGGTTCCTCGCGTTGGTCTTCGTTGCCTCAGTACTTTGGCTCCTGTTTGACATGGCAGCTCTCAGGCTGTCTCTTACAGACGTGAATGGACAACTCATGAAAGAGAGAGAGTTGGCCAAAAGACCAAACTCAAAGCCCACCAGCTTGAAGCATTACCCTTTCCAAAAGGTGAACCCGGATGTCGAGATGTCTCAACGCTCAGAAATGCTCAATAGACAAGTTGTTGAGGTTTACAGGCGGAAAAAACCTGCCAGGATTAATGGCGAAAATAAAGCAGCAGCACCTAAGTCGCTTGGTAACATTGTAACCGTGACTTTGCCCAAAGTGGTGGCCGGAAATGACCCAAAAGTGCACGCGGATACAACACGATTTGGACAAAGTGTTATTTTGGAAAAGCAAAACCCTCCAAGCAACAAAGTAGCTCCAGGAATGGGAGCAGACCTGAAGAAGCCAGTCCTGAGAAAAACCAAAGCGCCATCTGCTGGCCAGGAAGGAAACCGTATAAAACTGCAATCAAATGACACCAAAGCCCACCAAATACCACCACAGGACTTGAAAGTACCTCCAGATGTTGCTTTGTCTATCAAATCCAACAGCACATTGAACAAGATCAAACCGGATGCATCCAACAACGCTTCCCTGACACGATCTCCAAAACAGGAACACGCCGTTCAGATTGTCGATAAGATGAAATCTGTTGTAAAAGATAACAAGACTGACTTGCTGAATGTTAAAACCTTCGTGCAAGTCACAGCAAAACCACCACGAGCCCGTCTGAACATCGAAACTGGAGAGCTCCTGAACACGACAGGCGTGAGGAAGCAAGGTGGGCTTCGTAAGGTCATGAACCTGGATGTGACCCTCAAACCAAGGGATGCACGCGCGCCCGGGCAGTTCGGCTGGGCTGCAGAGGTGCCTCTGGATGACCTTGACGAGAGCAGGCGCAGATGGACTGAGGGCTATTTCAACGTGTTCCTCAGCGAGCAGATTCCAGTGGACAGGGCCGTTCCAGACACACGACCTCCAGCGTGAGTAGATTTTTATTTTCGTTCCCTCTATATATATATTATATATATTTGTATACAGTCGTGTATGTTTTTTGGTGGTCAGGAGTCCTTGAGTATGATCCTTTTGTGAGTGTGATTACTTAACGTGCAGTTTTGTTGGTTTCAATGAGAATAATTCATTTTTTTGTTAACGATTCAATTCGATTTTATTTGTGTGGCATTTTTAACACTAGTCATTGTCTCAAAGCAGCTTTACAGAAATGTAGATCTCTAAAAAGCAAGCCAGAGGTGACAGTGACGAGAAGAAACTCACTGATATGAAATAAGCAAGAAAGCGTGAGCCTCAAAAAAGTAGCGGGATTATAAATCATTACAGTATACTATCCCCATATTCCACGTTACAGTGCCCTCCACTAATATTGGCACCCTTGGTAAATATGAGCAAAGAAGGCTGTGAAAAATTGTCTTTATTGTTTAACCTTTTGATCTTTTGTTTAAAAAATTCACAAAAATACTCTGCTCTCATGGATATCAAACCATTTCAGACAAAACACAGGTTTATCCAAAAAAAAAAAATATCTTTTTGAGATCCTTCAAATTTCGAACCATCCTCTTCCAGTACCTTGAGAAAATATAGACACACGTCCATTTCCAGGATGATTCATAACATTTCCAGTTGACTGGAACTTCTTCATTATTTCCCTGATGGTGGAAATGGGCATTTTCAATGCTTGTGCTATTTTCTCATACCCACTTCCCATTTTGTGAACCTCAACAACCTTTTGCTGCACATCACAGCTATATTCCTGGGTCTTACCCATTGTTATGAATGACTAAGGGAATTTGGCCTATGTGTTACCTCATATTTATACCCCTTTGAAACAGGAAGTCATGCTCGAACAATTTCCTGTTCCTGGTCACCCAGGTGTACAAAAAAATGTAAAATATCAATGGGAATATACTTCAAATATATTTTTCTCATATGAATTCATAGGGGTGCCATTAATTGTTGCACCTGTATTTAACAAATATGTTGTTTTATAAACCTGTGTTTTGTTTGCAATTGTTTGATATCCATGACAGCAGAGTATTTTTGTGAATTTTTTTTTTTAACAAAATATCAAAAGGTCAAACAGTAAAGACAATTTTTCACAGACTTTTTTGCTCATATTTACCAAGGGTGCTAATATTAGTGGAGGGCACTGTATCATAATGTTATGTCTTGATTGTTATTCTAAAATAGTTAAAAAAAAAATATATATATATATATATATATATATATATATATATATATATATATATATATATATATTAGATGGTAATAGATATGTCCTAACTTTTAACCGTGCATTTTTATTGCTATTTATAGTAATTAGTCATAGTATTATGTGTTAATGCTATGACGCATGCTGCCACGTATTTATACGTAATTATCTTTTTCTTTCATCCTTTTCCTGATTCAGATGCTCAGAGAATTTAGTTCACAATGATCTGCCTACGACGAGTGTGATCTTCTGCTTTGTGGACGAGGTTTGGTCCACTCTGCTGCGCTCTGTCCACAGCGTGCTGAACAGATCTCCACCTCACCTGCTCAAAGAGATTCTACTGGTAGACGACTGCAGTACGAAAGGTGTGTGGATGGGAAAGGCTAGGGTGTGTGTGGCTGGGTGATAGGAATTTCTGTTTGTGCTTGCTGTGTGCTTTATAAGTGTGTGCTAACTTCGTTTCTTTTACAAACTGATTGCTCTGAGGTGTGGTATTGACCTAATGCCAGATTAAGGTAATGCTAAGACAAAATGTGGTCAGCATTAGTGTTAGCAACTAGGGGTGTCACTGTTGGACTATGGACCATGATAACGAAATTTAAATCTAGTGATATAGATTATGACATCATGGTGTGTTGAATGCTTTGTGCAACAGTACTGAAGACTGAAATTCTATTTGGGGGGAATTGAATTGAAAGAACAGACTTATCGGTAGTCACGGAAGTAGTTTTTAATCCCGTTCTTTAAAAAAAAAAGTGGAGCTGATAAACTTACTGGAAAATGTGTGTTAATACTGGACACATTGTGAGTGTCGTTGCATCACAGAATGAAGCTGTCAAGCCTTAATAAGCAAATGGGAAATTCAGCACCAGCTTTGGTTCTCTAATGGTATAAAATATATTAGGTTATGCGATTATCCTACCAAATTTCCCACCCTTTCAACACTAGTGCCAGCCAAATCTTTTGCAATTTTAAATAACAGCCTTTTTATATAATTACTTTTAATGTAATGTACAATGCAAACTATGATTAATAATTATATAATTGAAAGTGAATTCATTTATTCATCTTGAGTAAACCACTTTATTCTGGTCAGGGTTGTGGTGGATCCAGTGCTGATCCCAGGAAAGCAGAAATACATTCTGGATGGGACGCCGTTCCATCGCAAGGCACCATGCACACACACACACACACATTCACACCTAGGGACAATTTAAAGTAGTCGGTCTACCTGCCAGCAAGGTTTTGAGAGGTGGGAGGAAGCCAGAGAACCCAGAGGAATCCCATGGAGATACAGGGAGAACACATGAAACTCCACACAGACAGTAAACCGAGCTCTGGACCATACCAGAGACCCTGGAGCAGGGGTGGGCAGTCTTATCCGGAAAGGGCCGGTGTGGGTGCAGATTTTCATTCCAGCCAAGCAGAATCCACACCTGAATCTACTGAAAGCCAAGATCAACTGATTAAACAGGTGGAATCAGGTGTGGCTCCTGCGTGGTTGGAATGAAAACCTGCACCCATACCTGCCCTTTCTGGATAAGATTGTCCACCCCTGCCCTGGAACACCATTATGCTGCCTTAATTGAAGCAAAAGTTTTAGTTTCTGTCTCTTTGTGTTGTAGACTACCTGAAGGACAAGCTGGATGCTTACATGTCTCAGTTCCCCAAAGTCCGGATCATCCGCCTCAAAGAGAGGCAGGGGTTGATCAGGGCGAGGCTGGCCGGGGCTGCTGCGGCAAAGGGTAAACACAAACAAGCAAGAAAATGCATCTGCATAACAATACACATATGTACAGTGGATATAAAAAGTCTACACACCCCTGTTTAAAATGGCAGGTTTTTTGTGATGTAAAAAAAAATGAAACCAAGATATCAGACCATGTCAGAACTTTTTCCACCCTCAACGTGAAATTTCAACGTATAAAAATTAACGAATAATTAATTAATGAAAAACAAGAAGAAACATTTTAGGGAAAAATAAAAAAAAAAGTTACAATGACCCGGGTGAATAAGTGTAATTGGGGATGTGACTGTGTTGAGAACGAACCAATCACATTCAATCGCGTGTTCAAAAGTAATTATCCTACAGCCGTCATCAATGAAATTATTCTGATTAACTCCGAATAAAGATCAGCTGTATCTGTAGGATTTTCTTCACACATCTTCTTGGTTTCATCCGACTGCTGAAGCCATGATCCACAAAGAGCTGACAAAGCATGTATGGTATCTCACTTGTTGAAAGATATTGACCAGGAGAGGGGTATAAAAGAATTTCCAAAAACATTAGGTGAACCACGGAGCACCGAGAAGGCCGTCATGAACAAATGGAGAAAACGTGGCAGCGCAGTGACATCACTAAGACCAGGACGTTCGTACAAAATTTACAAAAGGACAAGACAAAAACTTACCAGGGAGGCTACCAAGACATGTGACGTGTGTGTGATAACAGTCTTTCATATTCTTCACATGTCTGGGCTATGGGGTAGAGTGGCTAGATGGAAACATCCAATCCAAACTAAATCACCCCGAAACCATGTGGCAAATGTGTTATGGTCTGATGAGGACCCATTTCAAAATCACAACCACATCACCAAAAGAACACCATACCCACGGTGAAGCATGGTAGTGGCAGCATCATGCTTTAGGGCTGCTTTTCTTCAGCCTGAACTGGGGCTTTTATCAAGGTGGATGGAATCATGGATAGCTACTAATACCAGTCGATTTTAGTGCAAAACCTTCAGGTGTCTGCTAGTAAGCTGACGATGAAAAGGAATTTCACCTTTCATTACGACAATGATCCAGAGCATACAAAGAAGATCAGTGTTTTTGAATGACCTAGCCAGAGCCCAGACCTGAATCCAACTAAAAATCCGTGGGGTGACCTGAAGCGGGCTGTGTACAGGAAATGCCCTCACAATCTGATAGATCTAGAATGTTTTTGAAGAAAGTGTAGGAAAATATTGCCAAGTCAAGATGTGCCATGCTGGTAGACCCTTACTTACCCAGAAAGACCGATTGGTGCAATAAAATCAAACGGTACTTCAACAACGTATTAGTTTAGGCGTGTGCACACTGATACATCTAGGTTATTGTAACTTTTTTCCTTATTTTTTCCCTAAAATGTTTAAGTTTTTTTTGTTGTTGTTGTTCACTTAATTTCTACATGTTGTAATTTCACATTGAGGGTGGAAAAAGTTCAGACATGATCGATCTTGGTTTCATTATTTTACATCACAAAATCCTGCCATTTTTAACTGTATTTCTCAGTGCTTTTCTAACGTCTTTGTTACTTCCTGACTAAAAATGGAAAACTATTGTTGTGACAGTATATTGTGTGAAATAAATAAATTCAATTAAACTGAATGAAATAATTGAAAACCTACAAATCTCTAAACCCACAGCGACCCTTATTGGCAATTTGAGAGCTTATATTTGTCACATATACATTATAGCACAGTGGAATTCTGAGTTTGAGTTTGATGGTGCTGGGGCTTGAACATCCGACCTTCTGATCTGTAACCCAGAGCCTAACCGTTGGGCCACCACTGCCACTCAAAATGTTATTAGTTAAACAGCTAACAACAATAAATCAAATGACATTCGCAAAATTATACATCATTGTACTTTTTGTGTATAATAAAAATGTCTTACATATTATGATGTGATATTTTGACATATCTTTTTATCAGCACACACACACACTATTTCCAAAGACTCATTATTTTCCCCTCACACACGCACAAATACATTGCTTAGAGCGCCAATGTTGATTTCTCTATCACCTCCACTTCTGTACATAATGTGTACCACTTTTACAAAATGTCTGATTTGTCGGTGCATCTCTTACTCAGGTGATGTCCTGACGTTCCTGGACTCCCATATCGAGTGTAATGTGGGCTGGTTGGAGCCGCTGCTGGACAGAGTGTACCTAGACCGCAGAAAAGTCGCCTGTCCTGTTATTGAGGTCATCAACGATAAGGATATGAGGTAACGTACAAATGCCTGAGGCAAGTACACAGCTCTGTCAGTTTAAGCTTATACAAGCCTGACAGGGCCACTAAGTAAACAATGTAGCATCTGTTCAGGTAGTGGCATTTCATGTTTAGCAAGCATGTTTATTTGTTTATTATTTACCTGTATGACAATGATGCCTTGTTTTTCCTCCTCCAACTTATTCTCCATATGCATTAAAAAGGATAGAAGTACAAGTATTAGTGTGTTACAGTGTTGGAGCTGGATGTACTCCTTGTTTTCTCTGATGACTTTATTGTGCAATAAATTCAGAAAAACGGGGGGGGTGATACTGATATTACCGTCACACTTTCGCTTTCGAATTAGCGGCCGGCTATTGCTTGAATGGTGTCTTCATTATTATTCTTAATTTAAAAACAACAACAACAAAACAGTACAATAACAAACTTGCTTATATTAAACATCAAACTTTTATTAACAAAACGAGTAAGCACAACATACACCATGCTGTAATATAAAATGACAATTAATTACACAAAGTTTAAATAAAAAAGTGAAAATCAACAAACACTGTGGAACCAAATCAATAAGAAACGAATATAAAACATTAATGTGTGCAGGGTCCCTTTTAACATCCGGTTTAAATCCTCATCCGGCTCATGCTGAATTGAGCGACTTCTGGTTTTTAATTGTAGCGTCCGTTCTCTAACTGAACTAAATGATTTTTATTACTATAAAAAAAAGCAAGACGACAGTGGGGGCGGTGCCGCGGGGGGGGGGGGGGGGTGAAGTAATTGGTGTGTGGCCGAACACCATGTAACACCGACTACCGCAGCAAGCCTGATGCAAACAAATAACAACACTGTATCTGAAGGTTTATGTTGAACGTTTTGACTCAGCTTTTTGAGCATGGCTTGTGTTTACAGTTATGTGATGGTGGACAATTTCCAAAGAGGCATCTTCAAATGGCCTTTAGTGTTTGGTTGGAGTACACTATCAAAAGATTTGATCAGGAAGAACCACATCAAAGTCTCCGATCCCATCAGGTAACATTTATTGTATTTCACGACTTGCATTTGAACAAGAACTGCTTTGGATCAACTTATACAATGAATTCATTTGCAGTGTATTTCACACAGATGCATACAGGCCTGACTGATGAGTCTGGATGGCATCTAAAATAAAGGAATAAATGATATATTTTTCTGTCACACTATTTTTCAGATGCCCAGTGATGGCAGGGGGGTTGTTCTCTATAGATCGGAAGTATTTTTATGAGCTGGGAGCATATGATCCAGGCCTGGATGTGTGGGGAGGGGAGAATATGGAGATCTCTTTCAAGGTAAAGCAAGTGTAATCTTAAGTATTATTAATGCATCGTTTCATATTTTCTGGATTAGTGTGCAAAAAGATGTCATTCACATGAGACGTTTACGTTTCTGTGCTTGTTGTCACGTTGTTGTTTCTATAGGAACAAACTCGTTCAGTGGGACTTGTACGGTGGACACACCCCATAAACTAAGACTAATAATAAACAGATTAAAAAACATCATTTTATTTAACAGAGCAAGTAATCATTGATTTGCTGACGTTTGTTTAGCATTTATAGAAGAGTGGAAAAGGCTCTTCACAGGGCTGCATCATACCACCCCATCATGGCTTATTTTCCTATAACAGCATGCCCCATTGTGTTATATTCCATACACAGAGCTGGTAAATTTTGGAATCTGTTCAGTCAGAAGGTGTTGATTCATTTCCTTTTACAGTAGCTCTGGTAGTGGTGTCATCTCCAAGGCCAGTCACAAGTTTACATTACTGCACTCGTTCTAATATGTTATTGTTCATATAGTAACTTGGAGGCTTGTATGGCAGACTCTTCACATAAATAGATTAAGAACTGTGTGTCATTGTTGATGTGGCAGCTCAGTGGTACTGGGCAGTGGTAGCTCAGTGGTACTGGGCAGTGGTAGCTCAGTGGTAGTGGGCAGTGGCAGCTCAGCGGTAGAGGGCAGTGGCAGCTCAGCGGTAGTGGGCAGTGTTAGCTCAGCGGTAGTGGGCAGTGTTAGCTCAGCGGTAGTGGGCAGTGTTAGCTCAGCGGTAGTGGGCAGTGGCAGCTCAGCGGTATTGGGCAGTGGCAGCTCAGCGGTAGTGGGCAGTGGCAGCTCAGCGGTAGTGGGCAGTGGCAGCTCAGTGGTAGTGGGCACTCAGCGGTTACGACGTTGGGCTACTGATTGGAAGGTCGTGAGTTCAAACGCCAGCGCTGCCACTATTGGGCCTTTGAGCAAGGCCCTTAACCTTCAACTGCTCAGATGTATAAATGTAAGTTGCTCTGGATAAGGGCGTCTGCCAACTGCCGTAAAATGGTCAAGTTTTCTGTAAGGAGACATTTATTTAGCACATCTCCAGTGTCAGCTCTTTGTCGCAGTCCCAGCTGAGATAACACTGTTCCTTTAAGTTTTCCAACATGGAAAAGGACAGAGGTGCTGTGCTTTGTGGTTTCTCGGTAACATGACAAGCTACATTTTTTTTGTCCTATTAACTTTGAGAGAGAAAATAAAAAAGAGAGTCTGGTGAGGGAACGGCTGTTTGTGGCTTCTCTAACGTAAGACAACATTCCACATTACTATATAAATGGATAAAGCATCTGGTGTGTCTTTCTTTAGTAAATAAAAATGTATGATGCTGCTGTCAGATGTTTTTTGTGCTTGGAGTACCTTCATATCAGCTTTTCAGCAACAGAAGTATAACTTCAGAAAGTCTACACCAGCTCAGTCTGAAGAGTCAAAAGACCTAGCTTGTGTATAGAGCACAGAGAGAGACAGAGAGGGAAGAAAAGAGAGAAGCAGGACTACGGTTGGCTGAGTGTTCTCACCTCTCACCTTGATGTATTCTGTCACGTTGACCCATTGTACTAAAACACAAGGAATAAGACAGCCCTAGGCATAAATCTGTTGTAAAGAATATGATATACAGTACATAAGTTTATCTAGATGAACATAAGTTTAGCAAATAATCATCGATCCTTCACTTTCAGTGCACACATTGATTAGTTAAAATAACACCTAATTTCCTGATTTCCATTTTTCTTTATTCAACTGAACCACATCATCACCGATTTCCTCTCTTCAGATCTGGATGTGCGGTGGTGAGATTGAGATCATCCCGTGCTCTCGCGTGGGTCATATTTTCCGTAGCGAGAACCCCTACGGCTTCCCCAAAGACCGTCAGAAGACGGTGGAGAGAAACCTGGCTCGCGTGGCTGAGGTCTGGCTGGACGAGTATAAAGAGATTTTCTACGGCCACGGTTATCTGCACCTGCTGGATAAGAAAGTGATAGACATCGGGAACCTCACAGCACAGATCCAGCTGCGTGAGAAGCTCCAGTGCAAGAGCTTTAAGTGGTACGTGGAGAACGTCTTCCCCGAGCTGGACGCTCCGCTGGCCAAAGCTGAAGGCCTTGTAAGTATACTATGTTTTAACGCTAAACACAGGAAAGAAAACATATCTTTTTTTTTTTTTTTTTTTTTGTCCAAAGCTGAATGATGTACAAAAATTCACAAAGTTAATTTAATTTGGTGCTTTTTTTTTGGATTTGGATTTTGAAAATATTACCATTTGTTCTGGGCAATATGACTATATAATATATCGATACTATGTTAAATAACATCACAATACACATTTCTGAGATCTTGATAACTATTTATGACATTTTAAATATTTTTACAATGACAATTACATAAGAAGCAGCTGTTCACATTTTGTTTAATTAAACTTAAATTAAATTGTTTCATTATTTATTTCAAAAAAATTTTAACATACATTTTAGTGTTAAATAAATATATATTATTAGAATTTTTTTCCACAATTTGTTAGCAAATATCCTGTACCATAGAAATATTGTAGAACGTATCATAGAAAATATCGCTATGTGATATTTTTGCCATATTGCCCACCCCTAGTGCCCATGTTTTCTATTGTTGGTTATTCCTGAAAATGCTGAGCAATCCTCTGTAATGTCTTCCACATGCTAATTAATTGTTTTCTCAGTCAGATGGCACGGCTATTGTTAAACATTGACAAGGGCAGTCTGTCACCGCAGGTCTTCGAGTCTCCTCGTGTTGAGATTGAAGCCTTTTGTTTTAGAGAGTCAGGGCCAAAGCAACAAAATCACATTGTTTCGAAAGCACAGTGCACTCCATATCTCTCTCTCTCTCCTCGTTTCACGATGAACTTTTAACCCTGTTTTCATTCTTTATTTTTATTTTTAGGTCTTTAACATTGGCACTAGGAAGTGTCTGGTGCAAGAAAAAGGCTCTTTATCTTTTGGGGTCTGTGATCTTAGCAAACAGGTAATGCAGACCTGTATTACATTATATTGTGATGTTTGTGCTTATCTTTGTAATAAATATGTGGGCAAATTTTATATATATATATATATATATATATATATATATATATATATATATATATATATATTAAACATAGTAGTTTTGATTTGTTGCCATGCCACACTGTCCACTGAAAAAGCTCTATAACTATGTAGATATGTCGATATTAATTGAAAAGGACTCCACTGAAGTCTGACCTTCAGTTGCAGACAATGTAATAGCTATCTTTACATTTTATTTCAATACACAGGCATTTTAGCCTAATTATATTAAACCCTCTTGCTGCTGACAGATCTTTCTCAGTGTTAAAACACTAACATACACTTATTATAGAAATCCCTCAGGCTATATGTGAAGCAATAAGCAGTGACTTATAATTATCACCACACATATATATTGGAATGTTTCTTTAAATAGTTGACATTCTACTAGACACATATTCTAGCATATAAGACGATATTATAAGACACTAACCGTTGTCCTTGTCCTCCATCTTTCAGAGCCAGCATTTCAGCTACAGCTGGGTGAGAACGCTCCGCCAGAACACTACTTGCTTGTCTCCACAATTCACAGGAAGAGGCGTGGCCTTAGAGCCATGTGACAACACTAAGCCACACCTACGCTGGCTGCACAAGTCCAATAAATTTCTGGTATGTCGTTGCTGACTTGATTCTTATCACTAATTAAAGTAATCTCTACTGAGTTTCTGTATGGGTGAGCCATCGTGAAAGTATGATGCTGAACAACCTTGACAAGATCAACAAAGTGTGTTCTTGGCAAGAGAAACGCTGATTTACGACAAGGCCTTCTTCCCCAACCTGTTGCCACAAAAGTTGGAATCACACAATTGTATAGGATGTTTTTGTGTGCTGTAGCATTACAGTTTCCCTTCACTGGAATTGAGAGGTCTAAACCTTTTCCAGCATGACGATGCCCCTCTGCACAATACGAGTTCCAGGAGTTTGCAAAGGTTGGAGTGGAAGAACTCGAGTGGCCCGCACAGAGCCCTGACCTCAACACTACTCAAAACATTTGGGATGAACTGGAACGCCGACTGCACACCAGGCCTCCTCGCCTAACGTCGGTGTCCGACCTGATATCATGAGATGGACTTGAAGACGGATGCAAATGCAGTTTGAGGTTTCAGGGGCTAGCAAACAAATCCAAAACAGAAAACGTTCCCTAAAAACAAACATCAATATTTGGGCAAAATCACAAACGAGACACAGATCAAAGTCAAAACCAGTGGAAATAGAGTCCTTATATACTGTGTGGAGTTGATTGTCTTCAGGTGTGATTAGAAATCAGGTGAATGTCCACGGGTGTTGGGAAGTGTAGTCCATGGCAGCCATATTTGTAAGCTGAGGTGTGTTCTGGGAAACCGAGTCTGTTGTCGATTCCGGTATTGACCTGACACCTCACTAATCCTCTTATCAAATCCCCACAGCCATGCTCCAAAATCTAGTGGAAAGCCTACCCAGAAGAGTGGAGGTTATTATAACAGCAAAGGGGGATGCAACGGGATGTTCAGCAAGCACATATTGGTGTCCACAAACTTTTGGCCATATAGTGTAATAATGTATAGCAGGAGATTTAAGAAGAACTCACTGAGGATTACCTCGGCTAAGAACATGCATGTCATTTCTATTGTCTTCATGCTCCATCATCTTCTACTTTCAAGATATTTATAGGTCCATACAGTAGGTCAGTGGTTTCCCAAATATTTTCAGTTTAGCTCCTCTTTTTTTCTTTTTAAACAAAGGTGGGACTTGCATTAAACGCAGCCATTTTAGCCAGTGTTTCAGCACTGAGATGTGAGCCCAGATGCATGGTACAGTGAAATACGAGCCATCGTTACACTACACTATGGATCTGGTGTGAAATGTGAATTGGTCTAGTATTATAGGCCACATAGTATTATTTTTGCAAGTGCAGTTCTGTGAAAAAGTATTTGCCTTTATCCTGATTTCTTCTGTTTGTGTGTATAACTCATACTAAATAGTTTTAGATCTTCAAACACAATACAACATAAAACAAAGGCAACCCGAGTAAACACACACAGTACAGTTTTTATTTATTTATTTATTTATAATATAAATAAATAAAAAGTTATCCAACATTTATCACCCATATGAAAAACTAATGAAACATATGAAAAACTTCCCCCCTTAAACTTAAAATCTGGTTGTGCCACCTTTAGCAGCAGTACCTGCACCCAAACGCTTCCGATAACTGGAGATCAGTCTTTCACTTACTTACGTTGTCTTGCTGCATAATCCAGTTGCGTTTGAGTTTCAATTTACGCACTGACGACTGGACATCCTCCTTATGGATTTTCTGGTAAAGAGCAGAATTCATGTTTCCCTCAATTATTGCAAGTTTCCCAGTCCCTGAAGCAGCAGAGCATCCCCACACCATCACACTTCCACCACCATGCTTGACCACAGGTACGATGGTCTTTTTGTGGAATTCTGTGTTTGGTTTACGGTAGATGTAACGGGACCCCTGTCTTCCAAAAAGTTCCACTTTCGACTCATCAGTCCACAGAGCATTCTCCCAAAAGATCATCAGGGTGTGTTTTTGCAAAATTCAGATGAGCCTTAATGTTCTTCTGGGTTAGCAGTGGTTTTCACCTCGCCACTCTTCCATGGATGCCATTTTTGCCCAGTGTCTTTCTGATAGTGGAGTCATGAACAGTGACCTTTACAATGGCCTGTAGGTCTTTGATGTTGTCCTTGGCTCTTTTGTAACTTCCTGGATGAGTGGTTGCTGTTCTCTTGGAGGAATTTTGGAAGGTCAGACACTTCTGGGAAGGTTCAGTACTGTGCTGAGTTTTTCCATTTGGAGATAACGGCTCTCACTGTGGTTCTTCAGAGTCCCAGAGGCTTTGAAATAGCTTTGTAACCCTTCCCAGACTGCTGTATTTTAATCACCTTCTTCCTCATTATTTCTGGAATTTCTTTCAACTTTTGTATAGTGTGTTACTGGGTAAGACCTTTTAACCAACTTCACGCTGTTGAAAAAGTTCTATTTAAGTGTTGATTTGATTGAACAGGGTTTGCAGTAATCAGGCCTGTTTGCATCTAGTCCAGCTGAACCCCATTATGAATGCAGTTTCATACATTTGGGGAATTAGTAACTACGGGTGCAAATACATTTTCACACAGGCCCAAAAGCTGTTTAAAAACTGTATTTCGTGTTTACTCAGGTCGACTTTGTTTTATCTTTAGATTCAGTTTTAATTTCTGAAACAGTTTAGTACGAGATGTACACAAAAACAGAACAAATCAGGATGGGGCAAATACTTTTACACTGAAAAAGCACTGTATAAGGTGGGTAAAAGATATCAGGCACTGGGCCATATTTGTTTCCACACCATCGTCTAGTTCTCCTAGATGGATGCACTGGTCTTAAATGTGTTCAGATACAGGTTAGAACATACTACATGAGAGATGGATGTTTTGGTATTGTTAAAAATAAATTAATTAAAAGTAATTATGCAAAATGATATTTACTATCCCAGGGGTTACAGTGGCTTAGTGGTTAGTATGCTTGCCTTGTACCTCGGGGGTTGAGGGTTCGATTCCTGCCTCTGCCCTGTGTGCATGGAGCTTGCATTTTTCTCCCCTTGGTTTGGGGGTTTCCTCCCGGCACTATAGTTTCCTCCCCCAATCCAAAGACGTGTTCTGGGCTGATTGGCATCTCTCGGTTGTCCGTAGTGTGTGAATGGATGTGTGTGCGATTGTGCCCTGCGATGGGCTGGCAACCCAGCCAGGGTATCCCCAAGTCCCTTGGGATAGGCTCTAGGCTCTCCGCAACCCTGTGTAGGATAAGTGGTACAGAATATAGATGGTTGGATGGATATTTACTCACAATTAGCCACATAATATTCCTTTAAACTGAAGATATTGTCATACTAAGTAATACAATTATTTAACTCTTAATTAACATATATTAGCGAATTCTGACACAGAATATCTACAAAGGTTTCAGAGTGTCCTGTGTGTGTGTGTGTGTGTGTGTTGGTGTGGGTGTGTGTGTGTGTTTTAGCCAGAGCATCTGATTGCTGATACACATCCTCAACGCACGTGTCTGGAGGCAGGATCTGAAGGAAACACCATCTACCTAAAGGCATGTGACGTATCCAGTTCTTATCAGAAATGGCATTTCACACACTACTATGCACAGTGAGCCCCGGAGACGCAACCAGTTTTTTTTTGTTGTTGTTGTTGTTTGTTTTTTTGTTTTTCCATCTCACTTTGTCAGGATGAAGACATTATGTTACATAGTGTGTAAGTGAAGTATTGACAGATGCATGCTGAGATGACGTGTAATTTTGGTTAAAATGTCTGTTTTAAGGGTCTGTGTGGTACGCTTTTTTTGTTGGCCCTGGATGATTTTGAGAGCAGCTACACTACAAGATCATGTTTTTGGGGACTATTGAGAACTTAATGGACTTCTTGTTCTGCTTGGTTGAAACAAGCAAAAAGTATTTGAAGTTCCTGGTTAAAATAAATAATTAAATAAATAAAATAAAAAAGGTATAGAAACCTTTCTAGTACATGTTACACATCCAGTGGTACTTGGGTCATATAACAGTTGAGTGTGGTACGTTGTCAGTGATGGCACAAACTTGGAATGTTACACAAAACATGCTTTTAATAATAATTGTATTGTTTACATCAATTAAAAATAAGCAGTGTTATGCTGTACACATTCCCTGTTGACACTAGAGGGAGCTGTTTACAATGTTTTTGAATCCTTTTTTTTTTTTTTTTTTTTTTTTTTTCCTGGTGATTCTAGATGTTAAGACCAAATCAGACTGCCTTTATTAAAAAATTAAACCCTTTCTTTATTGAGTTGCAGTGTTTGTATGATTAATGAAAGGACTTGATATCAGGCACACCAATATTACACTTTCATAACACGTTCACCCGACTGTTACAGCGGTGTAGGAAATTTTCACAATAGTGTCATTTTAAAAATGCTTAATACTCTGAGCAGATCAGTTCATGATGCTCATCTGCTCAAAAGGCTTATGGAGATGTCCTTATCTCATGAACTCCAAACTATCTATAGACTGTCATTAAGTATCTTAAACTGATTCTCTACAGCATGCCGGTGGATGTGTACCTATCTTCCAACAACGTCATAAAATGCATCAAGAGAGCTGATATTGTGATATGACTAGAGACAAGAGGATAGTCTGTAGATTATCTACAGTAGCCATAAAACGTGTACACATCCCTGTTAAAATTGCAGGTTTTTGTGGTGTCAAGATGAAATCACAATAAATCATGTCAGATCTTTTTCCACCTTTCATGTGACATAGCAACCGACAAATTTAAGTGGAAAAACAAATACAAACACTGTAGGGAAAAAAAGAAGTGTTAGTTAGAACTAACTAGTACTAATACTTCGTTAAAGCATCTTTAGCCTTCAATACAGTACTTGATTTGGCCTTTTTTTTATTTTATTCTTTCTTGCAAAAATGCTCCAGATCTATCAAATTACATGGGGATCTTCTGTGCTCAGCCCTCTTCAAGTCATTCCACAGGTTTTGGATGGGATTTAGATCTGGGTTCTGACTGGGCTATTCCAAAACTTTGATCTTTTTCTTCTGAAGTCTGACGATTTGTGCTTTGGGCCATTATTTGCCGGAAGGTGATTTTGTTTCTTCATCTTCAGCTTGTCTAACAGAGACCTGCAGGGTTTTTTGTGCCAAAATAGATTGATATTTGGAGCTATCCATTTATTTAGTATTTGAACTTGAAAAGAAGCAGCCTCATAGCATGATGCTTACACCACCATGCTTCAGCATGGGTATGGTGTTGTATGGGTGATCAACGGTCTTATTGCACCAAACATCTTTTAGAATCGTGCCCAAAAAGTTCTACCTTGTTCTCATCAGACCGTAACATGTTTGGCCACATGATTGGGGTGATATAGTTGGATGTGTTTTTTTGTGAGAATGGGCTTCCATCTAGCCACCCTACACCATAGCCCAGACATGAACGAATAGGAGATTGTTGTCACATGCAGGGAGTGAGCAGTACTTCCAAGATGTTCGTGCAGCTCCTTCAATGTTACTGTAGGTCTCAACAGCATCCCTGATTTTCAAGTTTTCATCTTGTCCATTTCTTCTCTCCTCTCATCCCTTTTGTTCGTCTCACCTTGCTATCGATTGATGCCTCATCTGGGGTTTATTCCCTCTTTGCACCCAGTGTTCCAACGATAGGCTCCAGATGCACCGTGACCCTGGCCAGGATAAAGCAGCTAAAAAGGATGGATGAATGAGTCCTGTCTATTACCGTGAATATGCAAGTACAAAGCAATTGTATTATTATTATTATTATTATTATTATTACTACTACTATACAAAGCACATATTCATACAATCCTGTTTTGCATTCATGAGTTATTAAGCAATATGAAAACTCTAATAGAAGTTGTTTTTTTTTTAATCTCTTCCTCATTAAAGATCACATGGTTACAGTAGTTCTTAACAGGAAACACTTTAATCTTTTCTATGTAATTCAGGAAAGTACCTTCTTACTGTACAACCCAGAAGCTCAAATCTGAAGAAAATAACAAAATCTCTCTCTCTCTCTCTCTCTCACTCACTCTCTCGCTCTCTCTCTCTCTCTCTCTCTCTCTCTCTCTCTCTCTCTCTCTCTCTCATTTAATTTGCCAAAAGCACAATGAAGAGAAGCTGTTAAACTGATTAGAGCGCTATCGCTAAAGCTAATTTTTTTTTTTCATATAGAGAATATACTCACCAGCCTGACCTCCAACAGTTTACCACAATTTACAGGCACAGAAAGGCTTAGTTACAATTTTCTAGAGTTCTTTGTAGAAGTTCTGTAGAGTTGTGTGACAATGTGTTACAGATAAATAAGATGAAGATACACTTGATTGGATCGAGAAATAAGCACTCCTGACCCTTTAGCATGGTTCCAGGTCTCTTCTGGTGTAAAAAAAAAAAAAGAAGAAGCATCCTAAATCTTCTTAAACTATATTAAACTTTTTTTAATGATTAAATCTTTCTGAGGAATTATTTTTGAGAGGTCGGACTCATCGAAGGGTGAAAATGCCACTGTCGAGCTGAAAATCTCACCAGAAAATCCGAGTTAATCGGATTATGCTGCAGCACTGCTAGTTTCTCGAATCTGATTGGTCAGATGGTTTTGATTCATTTTTTTTCCAGGAGCAGCTCTGACAGTAATTGCTGCTGCACAGGTTTATATTAATGCGCTCATTCTAATACATTATTGTTTCACAGGGACTTATATGCAGAGATTACATCATGTAAACAGATTTTTTTATTATTTTTTTTTAAAGGGTGTAATCGTTGATTTGGTGACGTTTTCTGTAAGGAGATGTTTATTTCATATATTTGGAAGGAGTCTCCAGTGCCAGCACTTTATAACAGTTAGCAGTACATTTTTAATTTGCTGTCAGTTTTTTTTAGTTTTCCAACACAAGATAGTCTTCAGGGTGGATAGCTTTGTCTAGATAACATGAGAAGCTGTAATTTTTTTTCCTTGTCATATTTATTAGATTTTTTTTTTATTTATTTTTTTAAATAGACGCTGGTGAGGGAACATCTTTTATGACATTATGATGTGACTAACTTTTCTCACAGATGTTCTGCAACATTAAATGCCACAATAAATTGATTAAAAAAAGTATGCCATTTTGTTATTTTATTAATCTAATAATAATAATTAGCAAATTGTTGAGGTATAGGATGAATAAATCACTTTGAGTCGTGCTGTTATAGGAAAATAACCAACTTCAGGGTGGTAACAGGGGTAAATCTGCTTTGCGTCAGACCACATCACACCACCCCATTGTTGATTTATTTTCTAAAACAGTATAACAGTGACAGACAGGTGTTAATGTCAAACAGTATAAGAGGCAATGCTCCAATACAGAAATGCTGGTCAGTAAACAGCAGTTTAACATACTCTAGATAGGAAAACATGGAGAGGAATGAAGTTGTTGCAAGTGCAAATCTGAATGATCGCAGAATGATCATCAGCTCAAAGCCTGCATTGCTTTCTTGGAGAGTAATATTTATTATTTTATATAACTACACAACTACAGATTATGTATCCACACTTCCCAGGACAGTATTCATACACACCAGCTTAGAAACACTGTACTTGTACTTGTGAAGGTTCTTGACCTCCATTTTGACTTGTGAGCTGGTGACTTCGCACTTACAGTCCCCTCCAAAACTATTGGAATGGCAAGGCCAATTCATCTGTTTGTACTATACACCAAAGACATTTGGGTTTGAGATCAAAAGATGGATTTGAGACAAGAGTTTAGGATTTCATTATCTGGTGTTTACATCTAGATGTGTTAAACAACATAAAACATAGAACCTTTTGTACTGTATCAGACCACGCAGTTTTTAGATGAGCAAACGTATAGGTAAGACTTGAAGTAAATTCAAGTAAATAATACTTAATATTTGCTTGTATATCTCTTGCTTGCAATAACTACATCAAGCCTGTGACTCACTGACATCACCAAATTGTTGTTCAGCCTCCTCTTCAGGAGGTGAAATGCTGCTCAACTGGGTTAAGGTCTGGTGAGTGATTAACATGGCCAGTCTAAAACCTTCCACTTTTCCCCCCTGATGAAGTCCTATGTTGAGTTGGCAGTGTGTTTTGGATCACTAGTGTCTTGCTCATGATGAAGTTCCTCCCGATTAATTTGGATGCAGTTCTCTGTAAATTGGCAGACAAAATGTTCCTGTGAACATCATTATTGTTTAAACAATCAATCTAACACGACACACCTGGGTAACAAGAAACACCTGTTAGTCACACGTTCCAATATATTTGCTTACCTACAAATTGGGTGGTCTGATACAAAATGTTCTATACCATTTAACACATCTATGTATGAATACCAGGAAATAAAAGCTGAAAAATGGAACTCTCTTCTCGTATTCATCTTTTGATTTCAAACCCAAACGTCTTCATTTTACAGCAAAAACAAATGAATTAGCCTTGTCGTGCCAATAATTCCAGAGGGGACTGTAATTCTGACTTTGGGACACATGACTTCTTAATGCACTCTGAAATGCCTAGATTTATAGATTATTGATGCTTGAATTAAAGCTGACAATCTGCACTTCACCACCTAATCAGTGTTTTATTTCCAAAGAGATTAACTACAGCACCAAAGCACCAAATATCAACTTTCACACTGTTTTCTGTTCTACTTTGTTCTTACGATTTGACAAAATATACGCCCATATTGCCCAGTCCATACGGATTGTTAGCATGAATTTAGAAATATGCAGTGTCTTGATAAACATAAAGTTGACCTTTTGTATTAGAGCTTGGATTTATTGCACACTGCAGTAATACCAGGAGAGAAATTCCAATGATGGGGATTTTTTTTTCCAGTAGGATTGTGCTTTCATCCTCTTTAGTTACCAAGTACTGGAGAGTTTAATTACCAAAGAATGTTATTTTCTCACATGTTTCAGCTCAGGAGCAATGTTTCTGTTAGCTGACTGTGTATCTATGTTCTCAGTGTAAGGCTTCATATTGTTAACTGAGTTATTAAGAAGCATTTGTTTGAAAGCACCCAAAAGTCTTGTGCTATCATATATAGTTGTACTATATGTTGTAGCTCACATCTATGTAAATAAATGTGTGTGTGTGTTATGTTCAAGGTTTTCACAGCTGCATCATAGACTCGAACATCTCGATCCTCTTCCTTGTTTGGCCTCTCTGAATTCTCCGATATGACACTGTTCCGTACTTTGCATGCATCAGGTGATCAAACGGCTTGTCGTGGGATTCGCATGCAATGTCTAGCCAGTGTTCCTGCTCCACTTCCTCCAGACTCACACTGCCGGCTCCTGGGAGTCCCGTCACTCCGGCCTCATCAGGCAAAAAGCTACTGCTCTCATCTGTGTATGTGTCAGCTAGAAAAAATCAGACAGATTAAATACAGAGCTTTAGGTCTTTATAGGAGCTGTTTATTATTATCAGAGTCATCAGCTCTTTGTGAGGCAAATCGACAAGCCTTGTAATTGAGAAGCCTTCTCGTCTCGTTTCCCAACAGGTGACCATGCGTTTGTGTTGTGAGTTGCCTTTTTAAATCAAATCTCAGTTGCAACTGGAATTGAGCTCATTTCTGGGCCTGAAAAATGTAAGCGGACGATTGAATTATATAGAAACGAGCTAAATTTATTACATGAAAGTGTTGCAAATCACGTTTTTTTGTTTTTTGTTTTTTTTGAAGGATCTTTGAAATGATGGGATTATTCCAGCTCTGGACAAACTTTTAAATGTTACAAATTGCACCTTTAATATATTGCACACACACACACACACAAAAAAAAAAAAAAAAAAAAAAAAAACGTAAACTAGTAATTGTCAATCAAGGTTTCTGATGTATGATTTATTCCCTTACAGATAGGCATAACTATAAACTACTGTAGAATAGTTTAATCCTGCATCTACAGTATATTTTAGATTCATTTTTATACATTCATAAAAGAGGCCTACAATTGAGAAAAGATACAATCCAGCATGGCACAAGCGCAACTCTTGAAGTGACAGTTATAGATTTGCATGCATTATTTTTTATTTTTTGGATTGTGTGAATGTTAGGTTTCTTCAAAACCCTAATAAAGACTCTTATCTGTGTATCTGAAAATTGGTAAGGATGATTTGCACTTCAGAAAACAGCTTAATCCCACGTCTTACTCTTGCTTCAGTGGATAATCTCACCTGGATCCTGATTTATAGCTTAAACCTGCTGCTGTCATCATAAAGACTGACTTGTGCTCATTCCAGGACTCAAGGTGCTCATATTGAACATGCAATCAACATACTTTGTAAATGTAATGAGTAATGATTAATAATTCCACTATCTGGCGTCACCCAAAAGGCGACGGATTCCTGTTTGAGTCTTAAGGTTCCTCTCAAGGTTTCTTCCTCATGTTGGCTCAGGGAGTTTTGTGATTAGGATTTGGCTTCATTTGCTTACATAACCTTCTGCCAATATTGTGCTAACAACTATTTATGGTCAGTTATATCTAATGATAGTCCATACTCTCGCCTGCATCAACGTCCATTTTCCTACCTCTTTCTTTCATCTGTGCAGCTTCAGCTGGAGTAGATGCTCTGGGTGGTACCACTGGAGGCATTGAAAGCTCTTCACTGTGGGTTATTCTGGTGTTAGCCGCTGTCTCGCCGTGCACATCAGTGTCTGTAGATGACGCATTATTCACTTTGTTTTCCATCTCTTTCAGCATGGAAACACTGTCGTGCTCAGAGCTTGCTTCCATTAGCCCAATACTGTGACATGAAGACTGAGCTTCTGAATTGTGAGTCTGAAGAGCAGAATGAAGTTTTTCCGGCCAGATCGGTTCTCCTGAACGTGGAGCCCAAATGGAGTCAAGGATTTGCTGTGGAACTTCCTCTTCTTTGCTGTAAAATACAGAATCGTCTCCTTCAGTCGTAAGCAGAGGCGGCTGATGCACTGTGTCCTCCTGAGCTCCTCCAATGATGACCACGTCTTTCTCTGGAGCGGTGTTGCCAGGAATATCAAGCACACTTGTAATATCAGCCATTTCAGACACACTTTTTGCTTCCATATTTTACCCCCTTTTTTTTCTCTCTCTTTAGCACATCAGAAGTCTGGTCAAAATGCTGTCCGTCATGTCTATTTCCCTCCGTCACACTTACATCCTTCACACTTGCATTCTAATGACCAGTCTGTGACAGGCAGGGCTTTTGTACTCATGTGTGATGTATTTCTTTAACCACTAGAGAACAGGGGATTTGTATTGACCCAAATGAATGGCCTTTTGTCTGCTGTTCCATTACAAACAAACCGTTTGTCCTTGTGTTTTAATCCTGCCCGAGGTATTTTAAGGCCTGATTAACATTCTCAGTCATGGAGGATTTGTGCCTGATTTTTTCTGTACCCCTGCTATGGCCACCAATTTTATTACATGTAATTATACACAGGACTAGAGCATGAGGTAAAACAGTAACACACTGGGGCTGTAAGTAGCCATAATTATACACAATGGAACCTACCGCTTTTTTTAGGATTAATTATTAAGGTTAATTACAAATGATGCACTGATCTAGCACCATGCATTAATATCATGGCTGACATTGGGCTTAAACATTGACTCGGCATTGGACCGAATCTGATCCACTGATCATATTTTATTCTGTGAATCAGTGGGAAAAATAAGTGTAGGTACTCCTCTTTGGCACGTTAGTATGTGTTGTCATTTTATTAAACCGTTAAGTCATTTTGAAGCCCTGCTGTAAATGAGTTTCTCTGATGATCCCATTTGTAAATCACACGACCCCAACCGGGGTCATGACCCCTAGTTTGGCGACCACTACTGTGGGCTTGCATAAGTATTCACCCCCTCAAACTTTTGCAGATTGGAACTGAATATTCCAACCTGGAACTGAAATTGACTTATTTGGGGTTATGCCATGAATCTTCACAAAATAACACATAATATTGAATATTAAAATGTGTGTGTACATTCCATATAAACTCCACATGGAAGCATGGTGGTGGTAGCATTATAGTAACAGCTTCTCTGACTAATGCAATCCTTAATTAGTCCCTGACTTTTGGTAGATGATGACTGTGACAATTTATTTATTTTTTTTCTTCATTTTTTTCATTTTTAAATAATCAAACTGTGATTGATATTTTTCCAGAACTTTATCCCAGATTTTTTTTTTTTTTAATTATTCTGAATGATAGCTGCTTGGTGTTTATGATCCTGTTTGTTTAGGTGTGCATTCTAAGAAAATCTTGGGCCTTCCAGGAACAGGTGTATTTATGGTCTCTTTGATTTTGTGGCTACACCTGCATCAAAGAGTGAAGCATAGAATATGCTGTTCCATTGGCCCACTGTGTGTGGGCTCCTGCAAATGCATGTGATGTTGACTGGCACGACAGATCTTTGACACTCAAAGCTTTGATAATGTTATCAAAAATGGAAATACAGGATTGGTCCTTCTCTATTATTTATTATGCTTGTAATGTGAAAAACTAGTAAATATTTTAGATTGTATTTTTATGTCATTGCAATTAAAATGAATTACAATTAATTCAGGCACTAAGAGAATGGAAGCTTATCCCAATTAACCCTAAGCCTGTGCTACAGAATTAGCTGAAAACAATGATGTTTTGGTTTGTTTGTGTGTTGTAGATTTTGTGCCAACGTTTATGCAAAGAATTTGATATTTGTTTAATGAAGAAAGAAACGTACAATAAAACATTTTGCGTCATATTATATTTTAGTTTTCTTCTTTTTGAGATATTTTGTGATTTAAAAAAAAAATAGCACATTTGTGTTTTTTTTTTTTTTTTTTTGTCAGAACGCGGTGGACGAGGAGCATTTAAATCTTTGACCCGTTAAACCATATCTGTGTTTCACTATCTGAAGCATGAAATAGTTTGGTATGTTATGACAGATAATATACACATAGACTGTGAGGAGATAGAAGTATGTAGTTCCTGCTGCTTTCAGATCGTCCTGCAACTCTTTTCATGTTACTGCTGGCTTCTTCATTAGTCTGAAAGCGTGTGGTGAAATCTTACGTGGCTCACTTGTCCTGGGACAAATAGTTCTGGTTCCATGAACTTTCCACCTGCATATTACCAAACCAGTTGTACTGTTGACAGGGATGTTTAAGGTCTTTGTTATGGCTCTGTAGTATTTTCCACTCGGGTGTTGCTTAATAATGTTGTCCCTGAAAACTTTAGGAAGCTCTTTCACTTTCACTACTTGTTGCATGAAATCTTTCCAACCAATGGCAATGTTTTTTGTTGTTGTTGTTTTTTTTTTTTATAATGACACCTATAATTTGCATGAGAACATATATGAGCGCATTATTTGCATTTAGAACTTGGTTTACATCAGACACTTTTTAAAGTGTTTTTTTTTTCAATTATGGTTATGAATGCATACTTTTTTTTTTCAGATTTATAAGTACAACGTCAAAAGAAATGATGTGTGTATATTTAAAGGTGATATATGCATTGGGAGTATATTTACCCTCACTCTAGCTGCTATTACTACAGCCTAAGATCCAAAGCCTGTCCTCTTCCATTGGGCTTTAGAGCCACTCAGTCTCAGATAAATCTGCACATCGGCTTAGGTAGAGATGAGTAAACTGAAACTGCTGATGGACTGTCAGACAACCTCATGGTGAATGACAGTCCCTCGTTACAGCCATTGTGGCTTTTATTACCTATTGATGGTAATATTGTATGTGCTGTCTGAAACACAGCCCTTTCTCAAATATTCACTGCTCTTTTGCATGAGGGTGCTGACACAGAAGCTGCAGGCTTCAACCAGAGAAAACCACAGTGATCATGCTACTGCTGCACGTGTGTGTGGGGTTATCCGGGACAGCTCACTGTGGGAAAGACGGGTTGAGAAGCGCTGTCTTAATTTTGCATACGGTGTTACTTGAAATGCGACTTTTAGAATAAAATGTGCAAGAAATCAACGGAACTTGAGACATTAATGCAATCCTAGCTGACAAAAATAACTTCATATTTTACCACTGAATTATTGTAAGATGATTTGCAACAAAATATTGCTTAAAAGTATAAATGTATCAATTTTTAGGCTCAAAAACTTTTATATAAGTTATATATGTTATATATATAAGGTATATATAATGTATATATAACAACTAGCTTCTGAAAATCAACCAATATGTCTTGCTCTTTAAATAATAACTTCTTTTTTCTCACTGATTATTGATCAAATTTTACTTAAAGTCTCAAGTTGCATTTCACACTGCCATCTAGTGTTTATACTATTGCTTCTCTTTTTTTTTTTTTTTTTTAAGACTACCATATTGTTTCTAAAGAAATTCTAAGCAAGACCAAGTGTGAGATCTTTTCAGAACCATAGCAGTTCTGTAAAGAGATGAATGAGATGTTTTTAGGTATGAAAATAATTACTATATTTAAAAAAAAAAAAAAAAAGAAAAAAAAAAGTAAACAACATATAATAATTCCAATTTTCTGTTGTTTCTGTTGTTTAATCGCAAGTTTCTGTGTTTAAATCTGCATGAATTATTTTAGGTACACTGTGGTGCAGTTTTGGAAGGAAACCGATGTTTTGAAGGTGTTAGTCATCCCAGCCTTCTTGATATACCTGCTACAGTACTTTTGCCCTTGCAGGTAAAATCAGACAGTAATAATGTTTTTAATTAGTCTATTACTTAATGTGGTTGATTATATAATAAGCATTACATTAAAAAAACAAGTAATTATAATAAAGTTTGAAACTCTAATATTACTAATATTTTCTACAGACTCACACATGCCCTGAGAATAAAATAGACATATAAGACATGCTTTATATTTCAATGTATATAAAAAAATAAACGTAGGGTGCCTAAGACTTTTGAACAGTACTGTGTACATGAATGACTAATGAGTAATGATTTACATGATCACTCCGACGCAACCAAGTTTCCTCTGTGAGTCAGGAGCAGCAGCACACATTTTGTTTTAGATATCTTTTACTGAACCTGTTTTCTAGAATATTTCTCTTGTGAATATTTAGCTCGTATATATTCTGCATCTTCTCATTCTCGGACATACAAGCCTGGTTGGTAAGTGAACCTGTCAAATAGCATCACCTGCAGAAAGAAAAAAGTAGTCACAGGGTAGCACCTTTCTCATAGCCACATCCTGTTTTGAACATTTTTCAGATACGTCTGTGGTTAAGGGCTGTGGCATTAAACTCACTTAGTCAATCACACTATCTCTGTGCTAGGATTATTTCCACATTAAAATATGTGCTTCATTGGCTGCATTATTAAAGGCAAAGATGAAAAGATCGGAAAATGCAAAAACAAAAATAAAAGAAACAAACAAACAAACAAAAAACCCGAAAGAGCTTTTTTTTTTTTATATTAGCCTTTATTATTTACATTGTCACTTTGATTTATTTATTGCTACACATAGTGAGATACACATGTGGGTCAAACGGAAAATTGCATGATTGTACTTTTCTCACTCACGCTCCTGTTCACATACAGTGCTTTAATGCACGGTTTGAAAAATAAAACACAAAACTACCACATCAGTGTAAAGCAGTGTACATGCTGCACTTCACAAACACACAAAAAACAACAATCGGGTTTTTAATGTTGTATTTTCACTTGTACCTTATTCTGCACCCTGTGCTATTCTCTTATGCACATGTGGGTGCGTCTGTGTGCAGAAGAGAGAGAGAGAGAGTGTATGTGTGTGTGTGTGTGTGTGTGTGTGTGTGTGTGTGTGTGTGAGTGTGTGTAATGCTGACGTGTGGCTTGTCCTATATTGACCCAAGCCATCAAGGGGCTCGGTTCTAGAATATCATAGGTTCTAGAATGTCACTTCTGGAATGCTACATGTTCCAGAATGCTGAATAGGCCGAGGCCTTGTCCATGAGTAATACTGTATGTACACGTCTGAAACAAAATGTTTTTAAAAGCGTTCATGGGGGGAAAAAAGATGCCATTTTCACATTTGGGGAATTTGCAAGATATTTGTAAATGCTGATTCTGTTCATTCGTAAATGTCCAGAGCTAGGTCAGTGATCCGAGATCCGATGCATCCAAAACAAAAGACGAGTTAAATTGATTTGATGTTTTTGATGTTATCTGTTATCTTTTACAATGAAACCATTAAGGAATAAAACCCTGTTGTAGGAAAATAATCTATGATGGAGCGATGTGATGCAGTCATTCCCTCACCAGTCTCTCTTTCTTCTCTCTCTTGAAGCTAATAAGACAAACACAATAACATCCTGAAGACTTTCCCTTGGTGGAAAACCTACTGACTGACACTGGAGACACCTTCCATAAATGTTATCAAATGGTCTGTCAGAGTCAACACCGATCACGTTGAATCAATCACGAGTAAGATATAAACACAGCATTCCTGCATAAAGGATGGATTGTTTTGTATTCAGTGCTGTGCTCAGTGGCATTGCCAAACATCTTTTCTTTTTTTTTCTTTCTTTCTTTTTTTTTCTTGCTTCCCCTTCTTTTCTGGCGCAGGCCACATCAAACTGTTTAGCTTCAACATGAAATGCGTAAACAATCTGGCTCAGGTAATGTGTGCAAACTTGCACATGCTCACCGTAGAGGTGGCTTCCTGTCGTTTCTGCATTTCAATCTGGAGAGAAAAACCTTTGGCTATGAAAATGGCATTTTCAGACATATCAGTATTGGCCTGGACAATTCATGAAGAGTCTTTCCAACATCAGAAGTCCACTGTCCACATTTTTACACCTACAGTATACAGTACAGTATACAGTACAGATACAGTACATTCGCAGTAAAGAATTCCACTTTTTTCGGCTTCGTGCCAGAAGTCTGTTTCAGGTGGTCTCCTCTTCTTCGAGAGAATAGTTCAGTCCTGGTAACAACTTCAGCAGGTTTTTTCTCATGCTGCCTTTCCTCCCCCGGCGAGGCAGCGTGGCGAACACGCTGGAGGACGAGGAGGATGAGCACGTTCGTTTGTTATCCCACGTGGGTGACTGGCAGCTGTTGCTGCTGCTGCCGCTGCTGATGCTGCGGGTTCGGGACAGAGTCGGCCTCGGCTGCGCCTCCTCTGGCTGAAATATAGTGGGGAATAATTCGCAGTTGATTTTGTGTGGGCTGCACGGACTGAGGTCATCGAACACGTCCTCGCAGACCTCATCTGTCAACATGCTCGGCCAGCTGCTGTCACTAGAGAAACGATGTCCAGACCGACTAGTAGGTGATGACAGAGACATGAGAGAGTCCATGGATGGATGCGCAGAGCTGACGTTCAGATTATCTGCAGAGAGAATGAATCATTAACTAAACATGAATCATTTTAAAGAACATCAGGTACACAGACGGCCGGACGGCCGGACAGTCAGACAGACAGACAGACAGACAGACAGATAGATAGATAGATAGATATTGGAATAAGATAGATAGATAGATAGATAGATAGATAGATAGATGATGGAATAAGATAGATAGATAGATAGATAGATAGATCTTACTAGCTAAAGAACATAAGAAATGTAAACATTTTCAGAAATATAATATTTTACATGGTATTTTTCATCTTGTTTATTATTGAGCATGTTTCTGTGATTAAAATTCTTGGCTAAAAGATTATCATGAGAGAAGTTCCCTCGTATTGTCCTACGTTAAACATTCATAGAAGAGGAAATGCTTAATTTGCTCATTTAAAACCACAGCGTATGTGTACTACAGAGCACTTTGTGCTGATGGCAGAAATAAAGAGGCAGAGGTTTGGGGAAGCAAGCGTTAGAACAAGAAGTGACTACAACTCTCACACTTCGAGCAGGATGGGGTGCCGCCCTGTTGTTTTTTGTTTTGTTTTTTATCGGTTTTATCTGAGATCATTTCTGGGAAACGGCTGAGCTGAAAGGTAACCAGCAGTAGTGTAGGGTAGTGAGGACACAAGACATAAAAGAAAATATCCTAAACATTTCAGATCGTTTTGAGGAGAGAGAAAAAAAAAAACAGACTTGATAGTGTCGAGATAAAACCGGATTTCAGTGACACATTCGCTCCATATCCATATCACTCAACTCTGAGGTTTTTATGATTGTTGATCTAGATCATAATTCAGATAAATATTTATATTTTGCAATAAATTAATCTACAGTGTTTGACAATGTTTCATGGCAAGTGTAGTACTGTCTACTATATTTCACTCCTGACATTACATCTGTCTATGATGAGAGGAATGTACAATATACAGTATACAATTTGTAACATACGATAAGGCCTACTTGACCCAACTTGATTTGAATAAATGTACTATAAGATTAAAAGAGAAGCTCTTGGCCAGTGGGACTCTTTTTGCCTTTCCATTTTTTATGGAATCAACTCAGTGAATCTTTGAGGGTCTCTGATTCAGTCTTAAGATTCAAAACTGGACTAAAGACTTGCTTAACTTGTAACTAGGATCAGTAGTAGAAACAATATTTTACCATTCATTCTAATTCTATTCTATATATATATATATATATATATATATATATATATATATATATATATATATTTGCTGGTGATTAATTCCCTACAACATGTCCCAAAGTGTTAAAGTGTTTTCACATTTAACATTCGTTTATTTATTAAGAATAAAAGATCATACTACTTTTGTATCATTTTAAAAGTAAGTTGAATGTTGCAACAAAAAAAAAGAGTCAGTTCCTGTTATCACTTACGTTACAGCAGCTATAAATAGTCGTTCTTACATTTCAGTGCTCTCTTGAGGTTAAAAAAACCCAGCTTGTCACAAAACTGAGGAACCAGAAAGTTCAAACTCCTCTCTCAAAGACGATCCGATAGAGACTACTTTGATAAATGTTAAATAAAGGTCTCCTTACAGAATGCTTCAGCATATAAACAACCACATATTTTACTTTCTTATTATTCTTAGATTATGTGGGGCGTCCATCGTACAAGTTCTTGTGTAGGTTGATATAGAATTGATAATGCATTAGAGCTTGTGCTTTAAAATATAAAGCTGAAATTTGAATTACAGACGGCACTGGAAAGTAAATTGATGAACACCTTCTGGCCAATCAGAACAGAGAATTCAACAGTGCTGTGGTATAATGGGACATGCTGTTTGCTATGCTAAGGAATACTGCCATCAAGTTTAAATATAGGGAGTCTGAAAAGTCAGGAACTAATGAAAATAAAACTACGTACACTTTATTTTGTCTTTATTACTTACAACATATGTTTTAAATGTTCACCCTTACGCTCTATGCCTTTTCTCAGCTGCTGTGTCATGTTTTTTTTTTGTTGTTTTTTTTTGCAGATATTGTTTAACATATTCGGATCAACACATTTTCTCAACATATTCCGACTGGCTCCTGATTTTTCTGACCAACTCCCTTCCTTGACCAACCCACTTCCTTGACCATCCCCCTTCCTTGACCAACTCCCTTCCTTGACCAACCCCCTTCCTTGACCAACTCCCTTCCTTGACCAACCCACTTCCTTGACCAACCCCCTTCCTTGACCATCCCCTATCCTTGACCAACCCCCTTCCTTGAGATATACCTTCCTGCAGATTTGATCTCCAGCCAAAATCTGACACCTGTTTTAGTTGATCAAGAACTTCATAAGGCAATGATTAGATGGTCAGGTGGGCACAATTATAGTTGGAGCTAAAGTCTTCAGGAAGGTAGATCTCCAGGGACAGGGTTGGTGACCACTGCTCTAGATCAATGGGATAGTTGTGGAAAGTACTGAACACAATCTGCGGGTTAACGCCATATCATGCCTTGTCTAATACAGAAAGTGTTTTGATAAGTTTTGCATTTCTATGGCTCAAGGATTCCATGAACTGAATGAATTTGGTTTTGCGCAGGAAGCAGCTTCAGCATTGTGGTGCTCTGATTAGAAATGCTGATCGGTTTTTGACTATCACTGAAGGTATTCTCATCTGATCTGAGCGATAGCAAAACAAAGCAGTGTCGCATGTCTCTCTACTGTGGGAATGAACTCTTTCATAGGAAGTCAGCTCAGCACCCAGGCATAAACTTTTTTTTAATCAGCAAACGCTTGTTTTCTATAGCTGGAACTTCCCCAAGAAGATTGATCATTTCACTTTATTCACACGTGTTTATTCAAAGTGCACAGTATTAACTGAATGACAGCAGGTTTAGATGAGGGTGAGGATGTGTGTGTGCGTGTATGTGGTTTTTCAGCTGGGTTTTTTTTTTCTCACCTCGAGTAAGACGTTTTTCCTGTATGGTGAGTGCCTGCAGTTCCGACCATTTCTCATGTAGGGTTTGCTGTGTTGAGAAAGAAAAAAAAATACACACATATATGTGCATGAGAATATGCAATCTAGTCATTCTGGGAAATCTGATTAACCTTGCATCAGCAGGAATTTAGATCACCGGAGTGAAGAATTGTGATTTGCGGATTGAGGAACAAGTTTTTAATCGCCAGTCATTCGTTTGATAACAAGGACAATCTTACTGAGTTCATCATATTTATCAATACACCATGATAAGTTTCTATATTGTCTGTGTGGCTGAATTCTGGCAAAAATGACAGAAAATCCCCTAAAATTGGGTTTTAACATAACCTGTAACCATAAGAAGGTCTTCATGTTGGGTTAAAAACAGCCGGTCTGCATAAAGATGTTTAAAAGCTTGCTAGAAGGTGTGATTTCCTCACTCAGTGAAGGTGTTGTATAGCTATGTGAAATGCACATAATCCTAATTCATTCAGTTTTTCAAAATATCCTGTGCTGCAATCAGAATAAAATCTTTAAAATTCCCTTTTTTTCACTTTTGGAGGTGTATGTTTGGTGAACAAAGAAATTCTGTAGTTTTCAGGATTATATATAGTAGAAAACGTAATGAGTATTTCCGAACCTAGTCCCAGGTTTTCACATAGGTCAAACCTACATTTACATTTTCAGTCATACCTTGAGCATGCGCATCTTCTTCTCTAGTTCAATTCTTTTGACCACGCTGCCATTGACTGTCTCCAACCTAGTAACATACACAGACACACAGATCACAGCTGTATAGGTTAGGGTTCACAGGGGTGGAAAAAAGACTAGACAGGCTTGCGAAATGTTTACTTCCTCAATGAACTACTAATGTACAAGTGCATGATGAAACACCTGAATGTTTTCAATCATTTTTGATTCGTGCCACTAGTTGATATTTTCCGTTTAACTTACTTTAGCATGTTGACAGACTCTCGGATCAGTTCAATGATTTGGTGATGGGTAAACCCTTTGATGATGACCCCATTTACCGTCAATATTATGTCACCTATCAGAGAGATACGAGAAGGGACAGAGAACGAGAACGAGATTCGGTAAGAGAGATATATCAGTTGACCTAGTTCACTTGTATTTGTGGCAGTGGTTAAAAGTATCAGTGTCAAAAAAAATAAAATAAAATAATCAAAGAAACGGCAATGTAAATCGTCCCAGATTATTATTCAGTAATTCATCTTAAAGTATATTGTGTGCTTATATTATTCACTAACTTCTATGAAAATAACAGAAATGTTTACACCTGCCAACGTGTCCTGCGAGTTTAAAAGGTTAACCAGAAAGTTCATTCTGGCCATGTTTACATTGATAATGTCAGTCATCGGAAAAAAAAACAGCGAACGTTGTGTGCGGAGGCGTAAAAAATAGCCGAGGTGGGCGCAGTAAACATGGTACCCGCGCAAAAGAGCAGCAGTGAAGGGGTTAGGTCAGGTAGGTGTGGTCATGTGGTAGGCTGTGGAAAGGAAGTAGCTGCAGTTCTCAGGCTATGTATGTATATTTGTATGTGTATGTGTGGGTGTGGGTGTGTGTGTATCTCACCCGCAGTTAGGCCTGCAGTCTCTGCAGAACTACCATCCTGCACGCTGCAGACAAACGTACACATCTCCAACTCATTGGTGTTATTCAGCTGAATCCCATATGTCTGCAGTGTAGAAGAAAGAAAGAGAAATATAAATAATGCGATCTAAGAAGTTTCAAATAGTATTATGGGATTGTTCATGACCTGTAAGATTGCATGTCGTGCAATAGTCTGATTGTGTGCACTTTTGTGCATTGATTAATATCGGCATTTACGCACTTCCACCTTACTCAAAAACAGGATGGAAAGCCATACTGAAACTGTAACCCACCACGGTTCTTGGCTGAAACTGAAATGAGGAAGCGATCGTACCTGGACTTCAAATCCGAACGCTTCATTGTCTTGTTTTTCCAACACAACCGTCGTCCTGAAAGAGAGAGAGAGAGATGAGAGGTCAATCTTCAGCCACAGGGTCACCATGAAGGTTAACGGTTAAAGCATATTCTGCTTATTCATTCATTTGGAGTATAATTACTAAAACCAGTGTAGAAAGTTGTAGATACCTCTGAGGATCTGTATAGTCCACCAGAGAGCTGGAATATGATCGGCTCAGCTGAAAACAAAATCAATAATATTAAATACTTTGTGTTTAGCCTCTATTCACGATTCAACATGATTAAGTATGAAAATCATATCAGTAGTATACATTAAAGACCTATTAATAGCATAACAGTAGCATGAATCGAATTATTATTAGTTATTAATACATCGATATACAGTATGGAAAGAGCAAGAAACAGTGAGAGAGAAAGATAGAAATACATAATATGTGCCTATATCTTAACCTCATGCTATATGTTATATGGTGTAAACTGTTTTTTAAAATTATTTTAAATAAATGTTATTATTTATTAGTTAACATACAGGTGTATGAAATGCAAGACACAATACACAGCCATCCATTCCATGCACTTTTGAACCAATACTGTTATGCATGATACACAGATAAATCAATCAGTTTGTGCAACGCACCTGGTCTCGTCCCCGGGTCAGCGTCCCTGAAGAGGACACATTGTTTTTAGACTGTTTTCCATTATTTAAAGATCCCCGTCTCCAGCGCAGACCTTTCCTGGAGGTATTTTCCTGTAGACAAGTGTCCAGGCTCTTCTGCTGCTGCAGGATAGTCTTACGGTTCATGTTAGAGGTCATGGTCCTGCACTCACTCTGCCTTCACTCATAGCTGCCACTGAATCCAGACAGCATGACAGCAGCCGGCTGAGTATGAATGTGTCAAAGCGGATGTGTGCGTCATGTGACCACTGGGGACCTGCATATGTGTGTGTGGGTGTGTGTGTGTGTGCTTTCGTCCTTGCAGTTCCTTTTCTCTTCCTTTAATCTGTGTGTGTGTGTGTGTGTGTGTGTGTGTGTGTGTGTGTGTGTGTGTGTGTGTGTGTGTGTGTGCTTGTCTGTTTCTCTCTTTCTCTCTTCCTTCATTCTCACTCTCTTTCTCTCTTAGGTGGTTCTCAGCTCAGACACACATGGGTCCTTAATATTTTCACCTGTTTCCTCTTGACTTCACGCATTCTTTCACTTCTGACTTTGGTTCAAAGACAACTTCTGCTCTGTCACCGAGCCATGCAGAAAATCTTCAGAAAGACTGTGTGAACTCACATCCAGTCATATTCAATTTTTCTCCAAAATTAGTCAATGCACATTTAGTTCTCTCTTTTTTGTGAGGAAATAAATCATATGGGTGCTTTCACATGCGATTTTTTTTTTCTTCCTGTCCTCATTTTTCTCCTCAGTTTGGACATCCATCCAAATCCCACCCACCAGAAAGCTCTCCGCGGAGGATGAAGGCTAACACATACTTCCTCCAAGACACGTGAAGCCAGCCAAATGTATCTTTTCAGCAAATTTTCGACAATGTAGTGCTGCATCACAGGGCAGCGTAACACACTCAGAGGAAAGTCCTGTCTGCCCTCTTCCACATACATGAACTCACAGATGCCCACGATTGACTAGCGCTGCTGTGATTGACAGGGAGAAATAGTATATATATTCACATTTACATTTACATTCATTCATTTAGCAGACGCTTTTATCCAAAGCGACTTACAAATGAGAAAATACAAGCAAAGCGATATATCAAGCGGAGAACAATACAAGTAGTGCTACTATACAAGATCCATTAATTGAGTTCTATTGTATGATAGCATACCCTCCCTCCTAGAGAGTCTAATTTGATTCACTTGACTCCCTGCCATGGAGGGCTGTGGTATCGTTAAGATTCAAAATTGTGATCTCATAATAATAACTTTATTGTTGTTGTTGTTGTTATTGTTGTTTTGCACCACTCAGTAGTCCTTTTTTTTTTTTTTTACAGAAAAGGTGTTGGTCAGCGTGGTTTTTGTGCTGATATTTACCAAAAAAAAAAAAAAGACGCTCAGGTGTTGCACATACTGTAACCATAACAATGCTCGTACCTAGCTAACTAACTAACTATCCTAGCTTAATATCCAGTTTAAATGTATCATTACCAATAGTACTGATAAAATAAAGAGAATGTAACTCCGGATGGGACTGGGAGGGGGTGTTTGTTTGACAGTTAAAGTGCGTTGTCACATTGTGTTACAGTTAATGTTCCAAAAATAGCCGAGGTGTTACCTTTAGATACATTGAAACATTGCAATATTGATGTATGCTGCAAATGTCCTTATTATTTGCTCAGGAACAATATCATTTTTCCTCATGGCATTTTATCCTCCATTACAGTTCATATCTTTTATCTATGTATAAAGTGCCCTCGCCGTTGAGACAAACAAGTGTTAAAACACACTGACAGAAGCTTCTGCATCTTTTTATTTATTTATTTATTTTTAAACTGCCACTCATGCAGCTGAACAGTCTTGAAGGAGAGTGCTATATACCCTCTTTTGTATACAGTGCATAAGTTAGTGTCATGGGATATGGAGTAACTCCATAACTGGAGTAGCTGGGCTGAAAAAAAGTTCATGAATTGTGTGAAACACTTAATGGTGAGTAAATGAGTTTCGTGAGAGTCTTGTGTGTTTATCAACAGGTTACAGTGAAAGGTCTGTGGTCAACTTGTTCTTTTGAAGCAGGTGGTTTTCGGCCATGTGTATTGACAGAACGTGCCAGACTGTCTAGCAAGTCTACAGGTCTGCTTTGCGAGAATATACATAAGCTAACAAACACTCTTGGTTGGCAAGCGTTATTCTGATAGAGATGAAGAGATAGTTATAGTTTCCAACCTTATTAATTCTACAAGGGACAATTACCAATAGGGCTTAATACAACACACAACCAACACATTAAAGGACATGTCTAAACATATGAATGATAATGAGACTGACTAACTCTCTCTCTCTCTCTCTCTCTCTCTCTCTCTCTCTCTCTCTCTCTCTCTCTCTCTCTCTCTCTGTCTCTCTCTCTCTCTCTCTCTCGGGGGTGTAGACAGAAGGTAGATATCAACTTGGAACTGGCCCAAGGCACCTATCCAAAATTCTGTCCACCCATGTGGCACATGAGACATACTGATAATATCCTTTGAAAATTTTGTCCATAGCAAAATGATCACTTATAAATTTAGGAGAGTCTGGGGATACAGCATAGAAGGCCACCTGTTTCACCCAGACAACAACAATTACACTCTCCTGGAGTCCTGGTCATGGATGACTATGGCACAAAAAGAAAGAAGGAAGACTTCCAAAGTTTTCATGCCCTAAAACTGAACATCTGACTCATCTGAACTTCAAGACCTCAGCTGGTGTAGAAATAAAAAGGCTTAGTCAATATCAGGCCTTAAAAGTCAAAATGCAGTGTGTATTATACAGGAGTTTCTATTTGATCAAAACCAGAAGCCAATGTTTCTCCTCAGGAATACTAGTGATATGTCCTGATTTTACATGCATAAGAGTTCTAGCGACTGAATTTCAACTGAAGTTACTTTAACTTGTTCGATAAAACCCCTCAGAAAGCATGAGTGAAAAGAAATCAGTCAGCCAGTAAGTCCTTGTATCAGAGCCAGGAAAGTGTTTATGCTTATTGCCCCAATCTCAACTCCACTCTGCCTTGGTGAACTTATTTAGCCTCTACATGTGCGCGCGCACACACACACACACACACACACACACACAATAAAGGTTATTGGGGTAAAGGTTAGTTTGGTGCCAAGCTTTGCTTGATTCACACAACTAGTATGCTCATGAGTAAATCTTTATGTGAATAATTTAAAAACTATGATAAATATCTAGAAAGAAAAGGCTAGCATTATGCGATTGAACCTTAAGTCTGCTGTTAATGGTCTGCACTTATATAGCGCTTTTATCCAAAGCGCTTTACACTGTGTCTCATTCACCCATTCACACACACACTCACACAATAGTAGCAGTATCACCACTATAATCTGGCAACACTTGAGCTATATTAGCATCTGTAGATATCGTCTCTGCTCCCACCACCTTCAGTATTTCTGAACTGTGGTGTCTTTATTTCTGAGGTCAGAAAGGGTTTGAAACATGTTTTGACTGCATGCAGTTCTCTAGTGGTGAAAGCATTCATCAGTCAGGAAATCTAGCTGTCTATTTCACATATGAGTGAGAATCAGATATACAGTGTTCGCCACTAATATTGGCACCCTTGGTAAATGTGAGCAAAGAAGGCTGTGAACATTTGTCTTTATTGTTTAATCTTTTGATCTTTTGTTTAAAAAAAAAAATTACAAAAATACTCTGCTCTCATGGATATCAAACAATTGCAAACACAACACAGGTTTGTTTTAAGAAAAACTTTGTTAAATACAGGTGTGCAACAATTATCGGCACCCCTATGAATTCATATGAAATATCAAATATATTTGAAGTATATTCCCATTGACATTTTACATTGTTTTTTGTACACTTGGGTGACTAGGAACAGGAAATTGTTCAACCATGACTTCCTGTTTCACAGGGGTATAAATATGAGGTAACACATAGGCCAAATTTCCTTAGCCATTCATAATAATGGGTAAGAGTAAGGAATATAGCTGTGATGTGTGACAAAAGGTTGTTAAGCTTCACAAAATGGGAAGTGGGTATAAGAAAATAGCACAAGCATTGAAAATGTCCATTTCCACCATCAGAAGTTCCAGTCAACTGGAAATGTTATGAATCAACCTGGAATTGGACGTGTGTCTGTGTCGTCTCAACGCACTGTGAAGAGGATGGTTCGAGTGGCCAAAAAAAGCCTCTACTCTCATCCAAAAACAAACTCAAGCGTCTTCAGTTTGCCAGACATTACTGGAACTTCAAATGGGATCGGGTTCTATGGTCAGATGAAGCCAAAATAGAGCTTTTTGGCAATAAACACCAAGGTGGTTTGGGTGCACACAGAGAGGTAGCCATATGGAAAAGTACCTCATACCCATGGTTAAATATGGTGGTGGTTCTTTAATGTTTCAGGGCTGGTTTTTTTTTCCCTGGTAAGAACATGAGTTACTGCATTCTGAACTATACAATATAGCCGAAAGTTTGTGGACACCTGGCCCTCAAACTAATATGTCCTTGTTGAAGATCCCATTCCAGATTTAGTCCCCGTTTACTATTATAATAACCTCCACTCTTCTGGGAAGGCTTTACACTATATGTTGAAGCATGGCTGTTGGGATTTTCAGCCCCAAGAGAATTACTGATGTCAGACACTGATGTCACGTGAGGAGGGCTTGGCTGTTCCTATTCATCCCAAAGGTGTTCAGTGGGGTTCAGGTCAGGGCTCTGTGCAGGACACTCAAGTTCTTCAACTCCAAACTTGGCAAAGCATGTCTTCATGGAGCTCGCTTTGTGCACAGGCGCATCATCATGCTGGAAAATGTTTGGGCCTCTTAGTTCCACTGAAGAGAAACTGTAATTCTACAGCACACAAAGACATCCTATACAACTGTGTGCTTCCAACTTTGTGGCAACATTTTGAGGAAGACCCACATATGGGTGAGATGGTCAGGTGTCAACAAACTATGGGCCCAACAGTCTATCTGAAGTTTGTTTAAATAAGCAGCAGTGCAGCAATTCTAGAGACACAAGTGTAAGTCAAAGGAAAACGTTAGTCTTTTTTTTTTTTTTTTTTAATTATGCATTATTTATTGTAAATAGGTGCCACAAAAGTGTATCAGGTTAAAGGTAGAAGCAATAAAAATAACTATTGAGAACAACGGACATTTTTACTTTTGCAACTACAAATGTAACACACTGTTTATAAAATCATTTGTAATAAAAAATTAGAGAAATTTAATATTGATATTATATATCTTTTAAGGTTTTCCTTGTAAAGGACTCATCCTCATAAAAAGCATGTACTAGTTCATCAGCATGCAAGTCTATATTGCTCTGGCAGCTGATTATTGTGTGCTGGGTGAAAGCCACACAAATGAGTTTCAGAGGAAGCTTGGCAGCAACTCACAACATGCACCCTTTCTCTCTCACACACAACATACACCCTTTGTAGAATAAGAGCATACCTAATAACCTGTTTTAACTCCTCTCACCTGCCAGAGCGGCCTGATACATCCTCATACTTCATCTCCTTGGAGATTCTGTACTTGTCCTACATGGATGCATTCTCAAGACCCACCCTTGCTTCAGTGGATAATCTCAAATGGATTTGTACTTCTGCTTGGTTCATAGTGAACACATTCAGCACTGTTTGACTTTATAGTATACAATTGTAGAAGAGTAATGATTTATAATCCCACTATAGGGTCTCACCCAGAAGAGAACTGGTTCCATTTTGAGTCTGGTTCTTGTTCAAGTTTCTTCTCAGGGAGTTTTCCCTTGCTACTGTACCCTCTGGCTTGCTCATTAGGGATCTAAATCTACATCCAGATTTCTATAAAGCTGCTTTATGATGCTTCTTTATGACTGTTAAAAGTGCTATACAATTATAATTATTTTAATGAATTCAGTTGAATGGGATATTTTCATGTCTTTTATATGCATTCTACAGTACATGAAAAAGACCTAGTAATCATCATTCAGAATCCTCTTCATTGCCATGGAGGCCTCATAACTTCGGTTATAAAAGCCATTTCTTCTCCCCAAGTACTAAGATGAATGAAGCAACAAACCTTCAGAGGTACAACAGTCATTTCGAAAACAGTTATTTGCTGTTTATGAATTTGTTGTCATTGATAACTTCTTTGCAATCTCTTTGATGCAGGGAAATACCGTTCTGAAACCGCCGGTGGTCAACCTGCTTAACGTTTATTTTCCAATTCAAGACTCAGCAACAAGGCCACAGGAACAGAAATCACACACACACACACACTTATTCAGATCTGACTTACTGAAATAGAGTGGTTTTTTTAACGGTCACAGCACCTGAAACTGTCAGACGTTGCAGTTCATGTGCAGTCAGTGCTCCAGGTTTGACTCATCATTCGAGATGTTTAAGAGTTAACAAATTGAAGTTATGCCAGGTCACGCCAGAGTCAGTATTTGCAGAGATAAGTATTCTTATCTTTGCTGACTTTGTGAACTTGGTGTCTGGAAATCTGTTTTAGAGAACAAGAAAAAGAAAATAACTCGTGACAAATTCCAAAGCAGGTTTATAAAGAAAAATACTTTATTGTCTCGCAGTTCATACATGAATACAATAAATAGTCTTACAGACACAATACAATATAATACTATGTGACAATCATAGTCTAGGAGTCAAAATGTAAAAACAAGTATGAAATGTCATCTTCAAACTCCTCTTGTCAAATCATAGTACATTCTCAGAGAGGAACCAAAACTGCCACTCTTAACACTCGTGAATCCCTGTGCCTCGTCGGTCAACGGTTCCAAGGCTTCTTTGGGACAAGTGACAATTTTAGAGGAGCAAAACAGCTACAAAAACGGATTAGCGATTCTCAATCAGCTTATACAGAAATGCTGAGCTGTCCTGGGACGGAAAATAATTAAGACATAATGGTATCCATGTTTAACCAGTCCTGGATTTGTTTATAAGAGCTAGAAGAAAAAAATAGGCATCATCTATGTAAAAATAGGTCACTGTATGCTAATGTCAGACAGTTAGACAGGATGTTGCCTGTGCTCCATTAACCATGCATATAGATTAAGCCAAGCAATCTGAAACTGAAATTCTGCTTACTATTTCTTTTAGCTTTGGCAGTGAATCCTATTGATATGGAGACTATAAATGTGTGGTGGCCTGAGAAAACTCTTCACATTGTAAAATTTTGACAGTTTCAACTGTATATAGATCTGAAAACTACAGGATATTGCAGATTATTGTGTGATAGTTGCGGCCAAAAATTTGTTATTTTGCTGCAGCTTTTAGAGTTGTAGAGTTTTTGTGCTTTTTTTGTGGAAAACGACTTGGATTGCCAAATTGCAATTGCACAAAATTGTTTTGCCTGGTCTTTCGCAGTGATGTTTGTTGGTAAATGAGACATTTTAGCTGTACTGGAGGCGGCTTTGGCTGAATGCACGTTGTGATGGTGTCAAATGTCTTGGCCAAAATCTGCGGGAAAATCTGCAGTATTTTTTAAGAATCGCAAACTCCTCTGAAAAAAAAAAAAAAAGACTTTGCTTGATTTTGCATTCATTTCTAAGGTCGCAAAATTGCAAAATCCTGGATGGACTGATATCTCAACCACAATTAAAGCTATAAGATTTTAGGTTAGCCCCAAAAGTGAAAAACGGAGAAAATAATATTTCAAGATTTCATTCTGACTGTGATGCAGAAGAATCATGGACATTTTTGACAGCCAGTATCTGATTACAAATTGAATTGATTACGCTTATGTCTTCTTTTCACTATAGCACATAGTGTCATTTTGGTGAAATACTGTATATTTATGGTTTCTTAGTATTAAGTTGTCCGAATTAAAAGTTATAGGCAGTATTCTGTCATCAGATTGGTTTTCCAAGACCACCACACGGATATTATAAATACTTACTAGTCGAGTCCAAGTCAAGTCTTGAATAGAGTATTGTTTGTTAAGTGATAATTAAATATATATGTTTCACTCTACATTAATGAATCACAGCAGGGTATAGTAACATATGAGTAATGTTGTTTAATGCTGAAAATAAGTTACACTATGTAACGTATATACACACCAGCGCATAGGACATTTGGTCAAATTTGAGTCTAGGTTAGAGTCCAAGCTGAGTCAAATCTCACACCGAGTCCAAGTCAGTTTAGTCATGAAAATCACAACTTTACTCAGACTTAAATCCAGGTCCAGGAGTGCTACATCACTGATCCAGCCATGTCCAGGCCTGAAAACTAGCACGTACAAACATATTTACACATATACACACACATTATATTCCTGCAGAATATTAGAAATCTCCCAAAGTCATAACATCTAAGGATATACCAATACCAAATTTTTTTGACATGATACATATTTTAAAGGTGTTAGCTGATACCTGACACTGATCTGATACTGAAGCTTAACAAAGACTTTCTGCAAGCATATTGCCAAGTAGGCATACTGGATTAAATAATGTGTTTGGAGCAGAAAGAACACTAAACTACGCAGGAAAGAAGACCAAAGCAGTAGCATGAAAGAAAAACATACAGTTGACATACAGTGTTTTAGACTCTGAAGATATGTCCATACATGTCCAGTAGCCAGTTGCACCAGTTGAACTTAAGTGAGATTGCAAGTCAGCTTATAAAGTCTGTCCTAATCCCTATGTTGAGATTAATTAGTTCAAAATTAGTGCTGTATAGAACAATGTTGGCACCACAGACACTTCAAGGTGACAAATTAAAGGGAAAAAACAGCATAATTATCTTAGGAAAGTTTCGACCCACGATGAGCCACTTTAATGATGGCGTTCAGTTCATTAGGCGTTTTGATGATGGAGGTGGAAAGTGCTGTCGAAAACGTCACTCCAAAATCTCTTTTAGGTGTTCAATTAGGACGGGAGTTTTGAATGGATGTGTTGAGAGTGCTCTACAGCACCTTCATGAAAACACTAACAAAAGGTATATATTTTGTAAGAATGGTGCTCCAGCTTTGTAAATAGCCTTAAGAAGCTTTAGATGGACCAAAATACAGCGGTGTGTATTCTTAAAAGACAAAAAGACAGAGGACGTTACTACAGAGTTATTAAAGTTACACTGGCTGCCTATGACGTTACACATTATCTACAAATTCCTGCTTACGACGTCTAAATCTCTAAAAGCTTTCGCTGTGGTACATATCACTTGCTGATATACTGGCTAGACAGCAAATTGTGGAATTTCAACTGTTTACATTTTTTGTCGATGGTACAGTTGAAATTCGCACCAGGCTACAATCGATATTAAATTCAACTAGTGTAACTGGCTGCTGAAAAGCGACCCGTTATTTCAACAAGGTTGGTTGCTGGTTCCACAGGTTGCTTTTAAAAGTTCACAGGCTAGAACAGTTCAACCGCATCCTGCATGAAATATCAAAAGAGCATCTCTCTGTATTTTCCATGCATCTGATATATATCTTGATTGCACAGTTTGTGTAGCTTGTACTGATTCATTAAATTTCATGCTGTGTAGTGACCATATATTTCATTACAGTCTGCCTAGCTTGATGATGGTGGGTGTTGCATGAATAGAAGGTAAAAATATGTCAAATCAAGCTACATATCAGACATTGTTCTGGGTAAAAAGACTTTCTCCATTCAGGATCCAAACACATAGATATCCATTTTGTTTTTCAAACATACGTTCATTTTGATTATTATTATTTTTTTTTTTTTTTAAGATATAATCAACTTGAGCAACTTAATACTGCTCTATATTGCAATGCAAGGAAGCAGGAATAGGAGTGCTCATATAGAACAGCATTATTACACACCTGTATTATTAGCATATAATTCGCATTAAGCTTCGTCATTAAAAGGCTTCAAATCGTAGTTGTACTTTTATGAAAGTACACAAGATATTGCACTTCAGCTCAGTGAGCATACGGCTGAGTTGTATGTATAATACACATATACAGACAATACACCGACTTTAAGGAGAACTGCATTGACCCTTCACAAATTCGGCAATCATAATGATTACTGTAAATGCTAATAGATGGATCGACATTCTTTGCAAAGCTGTTAGTTTGGTTTTGTTTTTTGTTAGATTTTTTTCATGTTAAAAAAATAACATTGTTTGACAGGAAGTCACACTTGTCATATGGAAAAGTCTGTGCAGTGCAACTGAAAGTGATAGTGCTCATATGGAAAAATCTGAAATCGAAATGCTTAAAAATAAAACTATGTCTTCATACGTCTTTCTGAAAGAATGTAGGATTCTTTTTTAAGTTCAAAACATTGCTTTAAAATAATTCGTGGATTTGCATTTTGCATAAATCAAATCACCCAACCAGGACATGTGTTATTGAACTATATATATATATATATATATATATATATATATATATATATATATATATATATATATATATATATATAATATAGTCTGAAATTTTGGTATGCATGTGAATACATTTTTTGATTGCTTGTTTAGATAGCTTAGTTGGATGGTGTGATTAATTAATCCATAGACTTATTGTTTGCTAATCAATCAATCCTTTGTCTCATAAGTGTTTTGCTCAGTAACAATAACATTCCACATATACATAAAGAATACAGTATATAGGCATAATATCAGCCAAAGCAGTTATGGCACAACGCTTAAAATGCGTGACTTGAAGCATTTGGCTCTTAGAGAAAGCACATGAGGTAGCAGTCATCACTGTATTCGGAAAGGTACAGGGAGTACAACTTGTATAGCAGAGTAGAATGAAAGCAATAATAGCAGAAAGTTCAAGTGACAGTTTTTTTGCTCCAGCTCATGCTTCTAAAGCACTTGGCTTGTTGGGTCAGATCTTTAAATTTGCAGATCCATAAAGATTGATTCCAATGCTTTAGACAATGCTATGAGCTAGACATGAGTATAACCAGAACATAAATGCTTGTGTTTCCATTTGACAAATGCAGCAAGCTAATTTAACAGGCTCATCACCATTTCATAATATTGATGTTTAATATGCATTCACTTTAATAGGAACACCTGTATCTGTCGCCTGGTCTTTTTTCGGCTGCCCAGTTTTGGTGGGTCTGTGCCAACTGTAACTCCGATTCCTGTTCTTGACTGACAGCAGTGGAACCCAATGTGGTTTCTTACTGTTGTAGCCTCAAGGGCTTGATATGTTGTGCATTTTGACTTTCCTGTTCACCACAGTTGTAAAGAGTGGTTATTTGGCTTATCATAGCCTTCCTGTCAGCTCAAACCAGTCTAACCATTATATTCTGACCTCTCTCATCAACACATGCAGAACTGATGCTCTCTGGGGGCTTTTTGGTTTTCGCACTACAGACTATTGTGTGTGAAAATCCCAGGAGATCAGCAGTTTCTGGAAATACTCAGCAACCGTGCCATGATCAAATCGACTATGATTATTTGTTTCCCGTTCTAATGTGAACGCTAAACTAAGCTCAACGTCTATCTGCAATATTTGAAGCATTACGCTGCTGCCTCGTGATTGGCCGATTGGATAATTGCATGAATGTGCAGGTGTACACATTAGTATTCCTAATAAAGTGGAAGGCGAGTGTACATCAAGTTACCACTTTATTAAGTGTGCCCACCTTGCAGCTCCACTCATTGACTATTTTATTAGTTACACCTATCATATAGATTATAGATTCATATTGAAAGAAGCTCATCTGTTGTCATGTACAATCTATCAGCCCCCTTTACCCTGTCCATCAATGGAACAAGACCACCATGTGACCGCAACTGATACTGTATGAATAGTGGATCATTCTCAAGACAGCACCGATAGTGACATGGTTAGTATGTGTGGTCCTGTTACAAATGTGAGATGGAAATCTGGGATTGTCTTAACACTAGATGCCTACAACTATAATAATGTGTAGATCGATCAGGTAGGACACAAACGTGTAAAGTAGTGTGGGTTTCATTAAGAGAAAATCACAGATAGGTGGCAATAACTTGGGTTAATCCATAATCATAATCTGAAGAACAAGCAATAGTCAAAACCCAGTAAACATGAAAATATGAAACATGCCACTTGGGATACACAGTCTGACTTAACGCATGACAAGTCTTTGCAACGAGACAATGAATCAACAGGGGATTTATAGACAAACTAATCATGGACTAAACCAGGAACAGGTGCACACAATTGAGGAACCAAGCAATGATAGAACAAGAAGTGTCAAGACCAAAACAGAAACAATTACAAAAATGAACAAATGGTCCTTGTTGCCATGGGAACAGTAGTTCAACAGGGGAAACCGTGGTTAGCAGTGGTAACTCAGTGTGTAAAGATGTTGGCCTACTGGTTGGAAGGTTGTGAGTTCAAACCGCAGCACCACAAGCTGATACTGCTGGGCCCTTGAGCAAGGCCCTTAACCCTTACCTGCTCAGATATATAAATGAGATACATATAAGTTGCTTATTGGTTATACTGGATATCTACCAATACCGTAAATGGCAAAAACTTTGTACACACAACATTTTGTGTTAATCATCTGCGTCAGGTTCTGACTACAGCACGGCTGTTGGGTGGATATTTTCGGTTGGTGGACTTCCAGAAGTGACATTAAGAAGTATAAAAACCCCGGAAACACTGCTCCACCTGACCCACTCATACCAGGACCACACACGCGATCACGTCACTGTCTCAGCTGTCCTGAAAATGCTCACCACTCAAATAACATTTACGCAGTCATAGTCTTATGGTGGTCCCTTTCCACTGATAGATAGGAAATTGAGTAGACCAAGAGATGAGCAACAATTAGTCCTTGTAGACAGATAAAAATGACCTATATTGTAGTTGTACCTCATAAAATGTTCAATAAGGGTAGATACCTGGTAGATGTACATAATGAACTGGCAACTCAGTATACACTATTAACACATATTAACTGTCCCGTTACTGAAAAATGCAAAGAGTGATTGGGTACAATCTCCCTCTTTTTTTTTTTTTGTGCAACTTTTCAATGTGCTGCAGCAGGTAGAGGAACCCCTAAAGCCACGGGAGGAGCGAGGTGTGAAAGTGACGAGAACAGACGACATAAAAGGAGTTAAGAGGCTGTAAAGGAAGCAAAGACAACATACAGAGAAGCGATGAAGAGATGAAGAAAACAAGAGATGAAGAAAACAAGTCAAGTGAGAAAATAGGCCGTATTTAGTAAGCCATCCAGATAATGACTGAATTCTTGCTCCTACACAAGTTCATAGTTCCTCTGCATACTCCCTGCACCTTCTGCATTCTCGAAACGAGACCAGATTCACTCTGAGCAACTCGAAATCCTTCTCGCTCTCCGTCCCTCGGCAGAGAGAAGGCTCCACTGCTACACACTGGAGTATTTGGCATCAACAGAACAAAGAGTTTTGAAATTTGGTCCCTTAATGAGTGATGAAGGGGTCACTCAAAGGTCATCAGCACCTTTGAGAGGGTAGTGTGTGCGCTACTCTTTAACGTCCTTGACCACCGTCACCTGAGAGATGGTTTTCTTCACACGTAGCGCAGTGAGGCGAGCGGCCGAGTTGGCGTACCAGCACTCCCTCATGATCTTACCCATCACTCGCAGGGCCTATGCACGCGCACACACACACACACACACACACACACACACACACACACACAAACACACACACTTACTTAAAAGTCACCAAAGTGTACTTATTCCTGGAGGACATGTTCATGAATGCCCATTTTCTTCATTAACAGTTATCAATAAAAACACCAAACAGTCTGGAACCGTTTTAAAGTGAATAAAAAAAAACAGGATTCAAATAAGAATTAAAATAATTCTCCTTGCATTTTTCTACCACTTCGTCAGGAAATCGCTCACTCTGAGCTTGGAAGTTTCCAACCTACCTCACAGCTCTGCCACTGGTTGGGGATGTTGGGCCGCAGTTTCTGCTCACACACGACCCGCCTCATTTCCTCCATCGACGGATCTGAAGGCACCAGGTCGTAATAAGGCAGCTGGAAATCCTCATGTATCCCTGGGGAAGGAGAAAACCACAGAACTGTATAAAAATCATATACTGTTTAAATATTGAGTTCTCATTTTAGAGATGCAAAGCACATCCTGGACTTTGCATCAGGCCCTCATTTAGCAGGTGAAGAATCTCCACAAGAGGGAGCTCTTACTATATATTACTGTGTGTCGTTGTTAAAATGGAAGAAACTAGCATGAACCCATAAGAACCGGATCTCACTATGTGCTTGCAAATTGCATGTATGTGCATGTAAGGCTCGATACACACCCTACACAAACACAAGTGGTTACAACTGATGTTTGCAGCTGAACAACTGCTGTTTACGGACATTATAAACGTCGATTTGGATCAGACAGCTCTACTGACATAAATCACTTAAATATGCATTTCTGACATTGAAGTCAATGCTTTACTGCACTAATTAGCTGAATACTTACAGCCAGGACAATCTCTCACATTATACAGTATAATCAAAACTGTCAGCCATCAGTGGGAATATTTAACAGCGTTGATTATACCTTCCACAACAGCAGGCTTCAATTATCACATATGAAATATTTTTGATTCAGGCAATATTCAGCCCAGAACCACTAGGATGCTCTTTGCACCTACTACACTGTGTCCTTGTTATAATCAACTGAAGAGTTAACGACAAGATACTCGACAGTACTTGAACAATATTGGGCTGCAGTTTATAGGTAGTTTAATAAACTGTGCTGTTCACAAGAGCTTCAGCTTTTGTCATGCAAAGGACCAGGACCAGGCACTTTATAACACATCTGCATAAATTAGCATCAAATGCTAACTCACGGCATGGTCAATTAAGCCCTGTTATTTTGTTTAGTCCTTCAGAATATACCACTTCATTTTATAGCAGTACAGTTAACAACTTCATCTACATAAATATCAAAAGGGGGGGGGGGGCTTCACGGTGGATTAGTATTTAGTATTTAGCATGTTTGCCTCGCACCTCCGAGGTTGGGGGCTCAATTTCCGCCTCCCCTGTGTGTGCAGAGCTTGCACGTTCTCCCTGTGCTTCAGGGGTTTCCTCCCCCAGTCCAAAGACATGTGCTGTAGGCTGATTAGCATCTCTAAATTGTCTGTAATGTGTGATTGGGTGTGTGAGTGTGTGTGCGATTGTGCCCTTCGATGGGTTGGTACCCTAAGTCCCCTGGGACAGGCTCCATGCTCTCCGCAACCCTGTGTAGGCTAAGCGGTACAGACAATGGATGAGTGGAAATATCAAATGGATCTTCTCCTGTCGATATAAGCAATATTTCTGGGAATAACCAAGAGCTTATATCCACACTTTATAAAGGATGAAAAGAGAAGGCATGAAATGTGGTCCACAAAGACCATGGACTGAGTAAAATCATGGGTGGAGAACGTAGCTAGACCCTGCCCTAATTTTATGCTGATTGGAGCAAAACCTTTTGGGTTCCGCCCAGCTCGGAAGAGTTAAAACCCTTGGACACCATGGAAACAATGAGTTTTCTTCTACCAACACTTTTCAAAAGGTACTCCCCAATCAACATCTTCAGGGAGTCCTCATCAACTAACAGCAGCTGCAAGAGTCTTCTTCAAACCCACATCTTAAGGAGTTCTCTTCCACCAGCATCTTCCATGAGTTCTCCACTCAACCTCTGCAGGAGTTCTCCACTCAACCTCTTCAGGAGTTCTCTCTTCAACTAACATCTGCAAAAGGGCTCTGCAATCAACGTCTGCGTGAACTGGTTCCGGCAAAGCTTCCTAACTCCAGCCGTGAAGGAAGCAGAAGAACTGCCGCCAAGTCTATGAGACTCCATTCCGATTGGTCCTCCTAGACGCCGCTCAAAAGCAACCAGACCTCTGACGAATCTCCACCAACCGGAAAAGCAAGTAAGCACCTCCAGGTCTCAGGTGAAGCTGGTGTATTTAACAGAGCCCTTCTAAAACGAAGCGAAAATGAAATTAATTGTTGATGGTTCGTTCAGGTCGAGGTCTAAGAACAGCGTACGGTGTTAAAACTAGGGAGCCATTCATTCTCTGTCAAAGCTACTTTCACCTGCTTTGTTTGTATGTGTGTGTGTGTTTATGTGTTAGTTTAGTTTCTGTGTATTAGAATACCGTAGTTTAAAGTCTCATCTGATGTTAAGAGCAAGTGTCTCTTATCTATATTTATGATTTATTGCCTTAAATTGTCAGATCTTGTTACTGTGCTCATAATTCGTGTTTAACATCAGGATATTATTACCGGTGGCCACGGGATTAATATCCTAGCCAGACTTAATGAGATACATTAAGTTCAACTCATCGCTGGACGAATAGTTGATCAGCTGTTGAAATATTAAGTTTGCACATTTCCCCAGATTTGAGGATTTGCACCACATTGTGCAACAGGACACGTACACACACAGCAGCGCTCAACCGTTTGACGGCAAGCAAGAGAGCACGGCTGCGTCTCAAACTACGTACTTACCTACTATATAGTAGGTGAAATACGTGTAGGTAAGTACGCGGTTTGGGACGCAGCCCACGGCTTCAAGCAGTCGTCTATTTGCACGTACAGCAGGACAAATAATTAACTGCACTTGAAGCTTTTGTAAAATTTAAAATAAAAACACCCAAAATTGTATACGGTCCCATAAAGAAGACGAACTGTATGTCGATATGTGAAATTCTGGAGGGACGTCGGACGGCGTGGCGCGGGGACGTAATGACGTGTGCCTTTAATCGATCTACGTTCTATAACACGTAAAACCTGAACATGAAAGGAATATTCTAAACGCAACCCATGTAAACACCTTAATCACAATATCGTCTTATTCAGAATAAGGTCAATAATTAGATTACTGCTGTCCATGTAAACGCAGTCAGTGATAGTGATGAGAACTTGTGATTAATACATTTCATCACATTTATATTGTAATAAATTCATTTGTAATAAAATAACATATTTTCTACTACGAAATACAAAAGTGAAAATAAAGTTCAGAATTCAGAATTTTTACTTTTATAGTTTCTTTCGCGCGAGAAACAAGACACAGGTGATGGCTGTGACTTCAGACGGTTACTACCCACCTCTGACTGAACATCTTCTGGCCAGTTCCCAGAACACCAGACCCAGAGAATAGATATCAGCCCGCTTAAATGACTCAAAGCTGCTCATGTTAATGGTGTCATCCAGAATCTCAGGGGCCATGTACCTGCAAACACACACACACACACACACACACACACACGCATCAGCATCGTGTACATTAAGTTCTGTGTAAAAAGTGCTTCTGAGATAGAAGGTAAACACTAACATCTGTGCTTTAGAAACAGTCATGCTGAGGTCAGAGAAGAGACAACACACGCCTAAGGACATGGACACACGTGTTACCCACAGCCACAAACAGATACTTAACTCCAACACTACACACAACAGGGCAATTTCAATTTACTCAAGCATACACTTACAGAGAACCAGGCAACACACATATGCGCACACACACACACACACACACACACACACACACACACACACACATTAAAGAGCTAATGGAAACTGATCCCTGTATTCTGAAACTGCACATGTGGCCTGCTGTACGTATCCAAGCAAAATGACTCAGCAATGATGAGCTGATAGTCGCTGAGGTTCAACAACAGGCAATGAACTTTAAAATCAGGGACAAAAAAGAAAGCATAGCAACTGCAGAATGTAAGTGTGAGGCACATCTGCACTTCCTGAACTAAATCACTTATGTATGTTAAAAAAAAATAAAATACAAAAAAAATGCAGTTTTAACTTCGATTTATATTTAAATATGAGATCTTTAACCGCCTGATTACTCCTGGGACACAGCACCCACAGCATTAACCATATCTATAAACTAATAAAATATGACATTAGTTGGTCGCATTAGCAAACTGCTATGGTATAAAAGGAATAAAACAACTCAAGTCAAGACATGCGGTCACACTTTAGCTCCACTTTACACTGGGCAACATCTCACCACTACATTCCTTACACACATTGAATGTTATATGCATGGGTCATATGTCAATTTTAGAGACTTCAATCCAATCCAATCACCCATCTGATACCCAGTATCAGTATCAGGCAGATACCAAGACAAATATGGATCAGCTATCAGAGAAAATCTATTGGATATCAGTTCATGTAACAAATGGCAAAGACTGGAATTGGATTTGGAAAATAAATGTGTTTTTGAAACTGGAAATGTTTACATATAAATACACTTGACTGTTTTTTCTTTTATTAAGAGTAAGACTTATATATTTATACTGTAACGTAAGTGATTTTTGTGTGGAAAAAAAATTGCTTTAGTTTAAACAAAAAAAAAAACAAACTATTAAACCTTGGTAGTTTTCAAAGAAAAACAATACGGGTATCGGTATCGTCGGATACTCAAGGTGTTGGTATTGGAAAAGAAAAAGTGCCATCTTGCTATGTTAAATGATAAATAGATCAAGAATAAATAATAAATAAATCAAGCTTCCTGGTCCACTGTATATTTAATGAATAAAAACTTTTTATTCTGACTGTCGTAAATCTATCATGTTGCTATGGACATCTTAATTACATGTGCTGCTGTTCTATTTGAAAACATGAGTAAATTAAAAAAAAAAAAAAGTAAAAGTAAAAATTGTTTCTAAGAATTTTGAAAAGTTTTGTGCCAGTATGTTCTTAAGCATATTCAGTGTTGCAGAGGGAGACACGGACCTCTTGGTGCCCACTCTGTGGTTAGCCGGGATGTCGACAGTGTTGGTTGTGGAGTCGTGTTTGACAGCCAGTCCCAGGTCAGCGATAACTGCAGTGCTGTTCTTTTTCACCAAGATGTTCTTGGACTTTATATCTCTGTGAGCGATGGCTGGTTTTCCTAAAACACAGACACACGCACACACATTTACAGACACATAAGTCAGGCTCTTTTCAGCTTCATAGTTCAAGAAATAACTGAACCAAAATTAAACCTGATCTACCGAGACATGTTTGGTGTCCAGTGGTTGCTTCTTTAGTTCTTTAATACTAGTAAGGCTAATGTGGCAAAAATGTAAGAGAAGCTTATAGCCTACAGTTTAGCACTGCAAACTGCATGTCTAAATCGTCTTAAAGACATTGGTGAAGAAGTCTGAAGTCATTCAGATAGTAATATAGTCGCTGTTTTGTGATTTTTTTTTTTTTAATTATTATTAAATATTTCTTTAAAAGCGTATTTTATCTTCTACCATACCACACCACTGTTGAATGCTCGATTCTGATTGGTCAGAAGGTGTTGATTCATTTTTTATAACAGTAGCTCTGACAATAATTCTGGCAGTAATCCAAATACTAGATTTATATTAATACACTAGTTCTAATATATATCTAATATGTTTCTATAGTAAGAAAATGTATTGTTATTAATCTAAGACCTGTTTTCTCTATCTATCTATCTATATCTAGCTATCTATCTATCTATCTATCTATCTATCTATATATATATATATATATATATATATATATATATATATATATATATATATATATGATATATTTAACAAAGGAGTCTTCATTATCAGCGCTTTTTAACAGTCGGCAAGTTTTCCATCACAGGATAGTACCATGAAAAGTTGTGGGTTTTTTCCATTATTAATCATATATATATATCTACAGCACTACAGTGATTACCCCAGTGTGTCAGATTCACACAGCTCATTTTAGCACTATGTTCTGTCTGTCTATTGTAGACAACTTACTGTAACAACTAGCTAATATAAGCAAATGACACAAATTCATATCCCTGTAGATTTCTCCAGACTGGCAGTTACTCTAATTGTCTCCACTATGTGCCATGTCTTTATAATCACATCACTTCTTTGCTCTCAGACTCCTAATGGCTTCTTGTTCATTTCTAAATCATTACTGTTATTTAATGTTAGCGCTTTAAACCTGATTAAACCTTGCACTCAGTCTCTGCATGTTTCACATCATTTCAGCTCATGTGCAAAAAAGCCAGCTGTGAATGAACCATTACAGCCGGTCCTCAAAGCTTTTCAAGGGACAATTAGGAGCTCACTTAGTATGGAATTAAATATGTGCCAAAAGTAATGAACGTAAATTTCAAGGAAATGGACAAAATTATACCATGAGAAAGAAGACAGTCTGAAATTGAACTCGGCGGGAAAGATTTAACACGGTCTTCAAATAAACAGCGTTCTTTGTTAACAGTATTCTAAGCTTCGTTTACGCTAATCATGTCTTATGAGTGCGCCGCCAGAGTTATGTCGTGTAATGTGAGTGGAGACGGATGCAAGTGTAGTTAAGAGCTTTATTAGAAGAGAGACTGGCATACATTTCCAAAACGGAAAGGAAAAACATAGTCAAAAAACAATCGGCAAACGGGTAAACTAGGCAGAACAAAAAGCAGAAATGCGGAGATGAAAACAGGATCAAAAACCATGGGAGGAGAAACACAATGATCAAAGGCTTGGTACGGGTCTGGTGGAAAACACAGAAACACACAATACTTCGCCCCAAACAAAGACACACGAGAGGTTTAAATACTGAACGTAATCAAGGGTAAAAGATAAAAAGCTGAGACACATTAGGAGACAACCAATAACATAACAGGGGCGGAGACAGGACAGAAACCAAAACAAAACATGTGTAACAGTAAACAAAGTCCATGTCAAAAACTGCTGAGCGCGCTGTTCGCGCTCAGTGCGAGGGGAAGTCCGCAATTGGATGGGCTTAACAGCGATTTACTCTCATTGGCTAGTGAGATTTGAATCGACAGTTCGAGTGTCCAGCTGAGAGGGAGGATGAGGCCGACACTGATGACAACGGTGCTTCATGCAGCTCATAAAATAGTCCTATCAGACTACCCAAACCTCAAATATTAATTACGAACTAATATTCTGACTAAGTAAGCAAGTCATTTCCACTACAAAGTACAAACACTATAACTATACAGAGAACCGCATCCAGAACGCTCTCCAAAATTCACGCCGCTGAAGTCTCTACTTACAGGGAGCTGTCGAGCCAAATCTCTCTAGCCAATGAGAGTAAAGCTCGGTTAAACCCGCCCACACGGGAGGTTTGTTCCAGAATGGCGACCGTAAACTTGTGTAGCGTAAACGAAAACTTTAAATGAAAGTGTAAATGAAAACTCTGGCAGCGCATTCCTAAACCATGATTAGCGAAAACGAAGCTTAGAAAAGTGTTAACAAAGAAGAACGCTGTTTATCTGAAGACCATGTGAAATTTTTGCCACGGAGGTCACTGTTTTCAGTTTCAGAGTGTTTTTCTTCTCATTGTCTAATTTTGTTCGTTTCTTGAACAGTTACATTCAATACTTTTGGCACAAATTTAACTCCATAACTTAGACCTTTAGATATATACATTGAAATAAATAAATAAATACATACATACATAACATATACACATGTCAAAGCTTTCACCGTTTCTAGAAAACAACATTAATTCATCCCATTCCATCTATAAGTTGAAACATTCATTCAGTACATGACGGCTCTATGTTACTGTGCTTGATTATTTTGTTTTTTAGTTTCAAGAAAATCAGCTTCTGGGAAAGCGCTACGACAACAACAACGATATTAAACAAATTGAATTGACCCAAGAGAAGTGACCCAGAGGATAGTTATGGTAATCAAGGGTAAAACAGCAGTCTAATCTAAGAAAGCTGCTATTCCGAGAAGAACAAGCGGATTTATCAGAACTGATCAACTGCTAAGCTGAGAGTGGGCCAGGGATAAATTTGAGCCATGGGGACAGAACAAGCTGTGAATCTTCTTCTTTTGCCATCACCACCAAGTCACACTGGCAATATATTGAGGATCAAGAGTGTTAAAACAATGTATAACTAGCTAGGTCTGTAGAATGTAAAGGAATATTTGAGCAGCATCATAATGTCATTTTTCAAATTACATACCTCTTTCAAAAGTACTTTAAAATCATTTCCAAGTTCCATAATAGCAGTGAAACAGACAGCTAAAATCACAAAGTGCAAAAAGTTGTATGAGGGATGCTGTCCAAGTAAGAGCAATTTCACCTTCAGTCATTTCATTATTCTGGTAGAGCCAGACTCCTGAAATCACAATTTAAGCATTCTAAATGGTAAATGGTCTGCACTTATATAGCACTTTTATCCAAAGCGCTTTACACGGTGTCTCATTCACCCACACACACACACACACACACACTCACACACCAGTGGTAGCAGAGCTGCCATGCAAGGCGCTAACTAGCTATCGGGAGCAACTTGGGGTTCAGTGTCTTGCCCAAGGACACGTCGGCATGTGGAGTCACATGGGCCGGGAATCGAACCGCCAACACTATGATTAGTGGACAACCCGCTCTACCACCTGAGCCACAGCCGCCCCGCCCTAGCACGATTAACATGAACAAGATGCCTTTGACCGAAATGGCCCGATATTTTCTTCACTCTATTATCATTTTATCCAGAACAATTCTGGGGCTTTTGAAATAAGTGCACGCCTGATAAGTCACTTCCTGATGAAGCGGTGTGGCATTCTCAGAGGAACAGAGACAGGCCAAAGCGAGAAGCAGCATCGAGTGCTGGCTCACCCTGAGTGCCGATGATCTCCATGTGAAGGTGAGCCAGGCCGCTGGCAATGGACAGTGCAAGGACGATCATGCCGTCCACAGATACCGTATATCTGTTTAGGTAGTCAAACAGTGAGCCGTGTTCATGATACTCCGACACCAGCCACAGCTGAGTCCATGAACCGTTATCTACACAAAGAAAGGGACAGACACACAGAAGCATGATAGTTTTATTTATTTATTTTAAATATAACTTTGACAAGTCCATTTTGGCATCCTAAACTGAATCCTAAATCTCTCTTGGGGAAACTGTAATTGTTATATGCACAATATAGTAGCATTCAAAGTAAAGGACATTTAGGAAGTGAAGAACCTTCAATGATCCAAAGAACCTTTGAGGAACCTTTATTTTTAAGAGCACATGAAGCAACACTGAAGAGTACATTTATTTAGAAAGATCTTATATAGACAGGCAGCATGGTGCTGCAGCAGGTACCATAGCCCCGCCCCCTCACATATCCAGGGTCTCTTTTGGTACTAATCTTGAAGTTGGAAAAGGGCATTCCTCATCGGTTGTTTGGATTAGTAAAGGTTTTAGCTTTCTAAAGAGATTCTACTTTGAACCGTTTCTGAAAGGAAAACCCTTTATTGTGGGATTCTACATGGGAAGCCTCAAAGGGTCCTACCTAAACCTAAATGGTCCCTAAAAGTACTAAATGGAACTTTTCTTTCGAAGACTGCATATAGAGGGGGGCAGGTGGCTTAGTGGTTAGCACGTTTACCTCGCACATTCCGGGGTTGGGGGTTTGATTCCCGCCTCTGCCCTGTATGCGCAGAGCTTGCATGTTCTCCCCGTGCTTCGGGGGTTTCCTCCGGGTACTCCAGTTTACTCCCCTAATCCAAAGACATGCGTTGTAGGCTGACTGGCATCTCTCAATTGTCCATAGTGTGCGAGTGTGTGTGCGATTGTGCCCTGTGATGGGTTAGGCCCCCGTCCGGAGTGTCCCCTGCCTTGTGCCCCGAGTCCCCAGGCTCCCCTGCGACCCTGTGTAGGATAAGCAGTATGGAAAATGGATGGATGGATGAATAAATGAACCACACATAGTTGGTGCTGACCTAGTAGTCAACGGAAAAAAGTTTGGGGAAAAGTGATAAAAAAGTGATACAGCTTAAACCTTGTAACACTGCCATTTTGATTGATAAACAGTTAAAGCTCATTTCCAGCAAACCTTTTAGACACTGTCCATGCGGATAGCTATTAATACAACTGCCTACACGTTATTTCCACTCTACGCGTCCTGAAGACCCGCTGCAGCTGTGCATCAGATCAGCTCATTTCTCTCATTAAGAGCCCCTCTACAGCAAATGAGTGAAATAAGTTGGGTAACATGCTGACTAACAGGTCCATCAGTGTCACTGTATGGTATGAAGTAAACACAAGCTGGGATGCAGAGTATTTTATCTGTATTGAGCTACAGATAAAACCACTTGCCTATCTGAAGGGAAGTGAGTCAGATGTCAAGTACATTGGCTTTTTTATTCCCCTATCTATCTGATGTAGTCTTTAGACTTCTAGCTGTTGGAAACAGCATTTATAAAGATCAATACTCTTTAAATGCGTCCAAAGTTACTACCTCTCAAACGTTTACTAATAAACTTTGAGCCACAGTGCTATTAAATGCTCAATTCTGATTGGCCAGAATGTACTGAAAAATGTTCTATAACAGTAAAGCTTGAAATGTAGTTCTGTCAGCAAGGTTTACAGTAATGAGCTTCTGTAGTCACATTTTACACAGGGACAGGGGCAGAGGATGGAGCATTTTTGTGCGTTGTGGTTTCTTGGTCACATGACAAGCTGGATTTATTTTTGTCTTATTAACTTCAAGAGAAAAAAAAAAGGTGCTATAAGTGATAACAGGAACTAACTTGTTTTGCAAACATTCCACAACATTAAACATAACTATAATCTTAATAAAAAATGACATTCTTTAATAAATAAATATATTTGGCTTTGGTATAAGAGGAATAAAACAGTGAAGAGTGTATTATTATTGAAGAATAATCACCTTCAGGGTTGTGACAGTAACTCCACTTCGTGTCATGCGTCATCAACACCCTCTCATCTATTTTTATTTTTCATATAGCAGCATGAACTTAAGAGTTTTATTCCTTACTTACATTTCTTAAAACTCTTTGTGTGTGTGTGTGTGTGTGTGTGTGTGACTACCTTTGTTATCAGCTGCGATGAAGCCCAGGATGTTCTCGTGCCGCAGCATGGTGGTCTGGTAGATCTCGGCCTCGCAGAACCAGGAGCGTTCATCTCGGGAAGAGAAGATCTTCACAGCCACATCTTCTCCTCGCCACTTCCCTCTCCAGACCTCTCCGAAACGACCCTTACCGATGCTCTCCTGCAGCACTATGGTCCGTGCTATTGTTCTCTGTACCAGCAGTGGCAGCCCTGAGACCCACACATACCCACTCTTTTTCAGTCCAAATATATATTCTGCTGATCTACAGCACAGCACATCAAGATTGCAGAACCAACAGCTAAATGAACAGGAGCAACCAAAACAGCGTCTATTATAGTACAACTATAATCTATACATTTATATAGTACATCGCTTGTTATAGGATGATGAACATTCAATAGGACTGGCATGTGTATGTCCAGGCTTTTGTGCCACCGGAAAAGTAACATCACTCAGCTGCTTAAGGAAAATCCCTCATAAACTCTTGGAGATTCATGGGATTTTTCACCCTATTATACATTATATGGCCAAAAGTATGTGGACACCTGACTATCACACCCATATGTGGTTCTTCCCCAAGCTGTTGCCACAAAGTTGGAAGGATAGGATTTCTTGTATAGGATTTCTTTGTGTGCTGTAACATTACAATTTCCCTTCACTGGAACTAAGACACACAAACATATTGAAGCATGACAATGTCCCATGGTTTGCCAAGGTTGGAGTGGAAGACCTCGAGTGGCCTGCACAGAGCCCTGACCTGAACACCACTGAACACCTTTGGGATGAACTGGAACACCGACTGCACCCCAGGCATCCCATCAGTACCTGACCTCACTAATGCTCTTCTTGCTGAATGATCACAAATCCACACAGCCACGCCCCAAAATCTAGTTGAAAGCCTTCCAAGAAGAGTGGAGGTTATTATAACAGCAAAAGGGGACTAAATCTGGAATAGGATGTTCAAAAAGCTCATATGGGTATGATGGTCAGGTGTCCACAAATTTTTTGGCCATATTGAGTTTTTTGCTCCAAGTACATTTTGCTTACAGAGTTTGGAGTTAGGGCCAGCAATGTAACATCCGCAATAATTACAGCAGTTGCGTATTTGTAATAGTACACAAACTTGGCACCCTCCTGAAAGATTTAATCATAAACCTACATTTTATTTCGAAAGCAACTGCGTTCTAATTGGGTAACGCTTTAGTATAAAGTCCACAAATAAGCATATAATAATACTTAACTAATGCTTTACTAATGATGAATTACTACATACACTAATCTTTAGCACATACATATACAGGTATACATTAACAGGTTCTGTTAATTAATATCATGACTTACGCAGTATTAATAAGGATCATTTACTAGATTTTATGATATATTATAAATACAAATGACATATATTGTTAACATTTTCACCTTTGGTATGAAGCACACGTATGTATTCAGTGTGATAGTTCCCACTAATTAGCAGCACCTCCATACAAAATTACTCTTGTTAGCATTTGCCACAGTCCTTACCATGTGTTTGAATGGATCAACCTCCTCTGAGAGCTTCATTACACCCATTTTCATGACTATGATCATGTTGTCTGAAAATAAGTTGTTAGTGGTAGTGGCTTCAAATTGCAAATTGTCCCAAGTTACTTAAACTAACCTACATTGTATCTGTTAAATCATGTCAAAAAAAAAAATCTTTATTAATACTGCATGTCATTATAGTATTTCACTGAATTAGTTAACATTATTTTCATACTCATGTTAGAGGCAATGTTGAATTCTATGTTTTATTAAAGCTGTTATCTTTATGATGCTATATCTGTCTGTCTGTCTGTCTGCATTTCTTTCTCTCCTTTTCTCTGGTCTCAGCTCACCTGATCCCGAGCCTGAAGTGCTCAAGTCATAGATCAGTTCTTTCAGGCATTTCTCTGATGACACAAGACTCTGGTCGTCCAGAGGCTCCTCTGGATCCTGGTTTCGGCTCTTACTGTGCAGGCAGCGCTGGTTCCGGACGGCACACACGCCCAGAAACACACCAACACACAGCAGGCAGGACGGCACCAGGATCATAGCTGATAACTCAAGCCGTCCCCAATCAGAGTCCTCAGCGGATGTTTCTGTAACACACAAACACACACACACACACACACACAGACACACACAAGGTTGCTGCTGTTAGTGGTATTAGTGAGGATAGCAGGGGGCGCTCACCCTGTGGTCTGTGTGGGTCCTAATGCCCCAGTATAGTGACAGGGACACTATACTGTAAAAACAGCACCGTCTTTCCGAAGTTAAACCAGAGGTCCTGACTCTCTGTGGTCATTAAAAATCCTAGGACACTTCTTGTAAAGAGTAGGGATATAACCCCGGTGTCCTGGCGAAATTCCTCCATTGGCCCTTATCTATCATGGCCTCCTAATAATCTCCATCCCTGAATTGGCTACATCACTCTCTCCTCTCCACTAATAGCTGGTGTGTGGTGGGAGTTCTGGTGCACTACGGTAGCCGTCGCATCTTCCAGGTGGATGCTACACACTTGTGGTGGTTTGAGGTGATTTCCCACCTATACAATGTAAAGCGATTTGAGTGCCTAGAAAAGCGCTATATAAATCTAAGGGATTATTATTATTATTATTATTTATTAGATTTATACGTAGAGATGACTATTAGACTTTTAGACTTATATATAGTAAAAGCATATGAATGCTCTTGACACATTCATATGGCTACAAGAACAGATAATAATAATTCATCCACCAGGGGTATTGCACCCTCTAGTGTTGGCTTCCTCTAAGTGTCAGCTTGACTGCCAGGAGGTTGTCATAATTAGTTCAGCAGTGTTAGGAGTGTGAGCATGGAGCCACAAATGATCTCATTTTGCCCAGGCAGTGCGAGAGCTCCTTGGTACGGCTGGAGTCCGAGAGAATCAGAACCAACTGTGAAATAGCTTTTGTATGTGAAAGCAGCCTTGGGGGAAAAAAAATAAAAAGATCTGTGCTCTAAAACCAGGGTTTTCAAAAGTCACAAGTCACAATGGACTTACTGATTTCTCTCTTCAGCACATAACTACTGTAGGGTCATAAGTACCCCTCACGAAGGGCTGTTAATTAGATCACTAATTGTATCAGGTGTATTAGAGCAAGAAAAAGTGCAAGACAGGGGGGTTCTTCAGGACCAGGGTTGGGAACCTGTGATTTACAGGTCAGACCACAACAACAGGGAATACACAGAGTGTCTGAAAAATCAGGAACCAATGAGAGTACCAAGAAGTTCCAAGAAGTGCTAGGCTTTTAATCCAAAATTAATGCCAACGTATACATAGTATAAATCCCATTGGTTCGTAAGTTTTCGGACACCTTGGAGTAGCAATTTTGGACTTAGATGTTGAGATTTTGTACATTGTTACCTAAATTCACTTCATGAAAGTGGTAACATAAATACTACAGGATTATGGTATAGTCAGTTCCAGAATTATTGGCACACTTGCTAAATTTTCAATCAAATGGCTAGACAGAACATTGGTAATTGTTCATTATATGGTGGCAAACAATAATCATGGGAAAATGTACATTGCATTACAGTACATTCATTCCATTTAACAGCCATGCACTACTTATATGTGACTTTATATGTGAGTTTCTCATCATTAGTGGTCATTATTGTCATGGTCTTTAACTGTAAGTAAAAACTGTATGAAATCTGTAAACATTGTATTTGCAATATTGAGCTTTAATAAGGGCCTGCATAAATAAGTGCAGCATGGCTGTTTGACCAAAAATGGAAATAATGTATGTATGTAATGTACATTTTTCCATCAATGCTGTTTACCAACAAATAATGAACAATAAGTAGTGAATGGACATTTGACTGAAAACAAAAGTCTGACTTTTTGCACAATACTGTAGGTAAAAACAATTTTTTTTTTAATGTTAAAATATATAAGAAACAAATAAGGAACAATCAAATGAGGAACAACTGGAAACAAGTCAAACCAGGAAAGCAATCAGAATTGCAAACTGATAAAATCCTCACAAAGCAGAAAAACAGGAAACAGGTGAAACTAGTGTTCAGGTGAGTAAGAAAGTCACAGATTCTGTACTGGATAAGTATCTGGACAGGGAGCAGAGGCTTCTGGCTTGGTGGTGGAATCAGACGTGACAGTGTAACTGATGCATGTCTTTATTTTTATTAGATTTTTGAAGGTCATTATGAGTGTTTAAGACGTCATAGGCATTTCTTATTGACTTCCTGTTTGCTTTGGGTATAAATATAGTCTATAAAGCCAACTGTCATGTAAACAGGGACTGGAGACGGATACAAGTGCAGTTAAAGCCTTTAATGAAGAGAGGCAGGCAGACAAATCCAAAACGTAGGGCAAAATCATGGTCATAAAACAGGCGAGGGGTCAGGCGTTCAGCAAACAGGCAAAACAGAGCTCAGACGAGAATAGAGAAACCGAAGACAAAACAGGTTCAAAAGGATTCAACAAGGAACAAAGGACAGAACTGCTCGGTAGAGCGCTGGCGGCAAAACACAGAAACAATACTTCGCCCAGAGCAAAGACACACGGAGGTTTAAATATGCAACAAAATCAAAGGGCAAAACATAAAAAGAATAATGATAACACGTGTACCACATGATAACCAATAACAAGACAGGGCGAATGTTCCGGCGCTCATCATGAGGGGAAATCCGTGACACCAGTATAAAAAAAAATTTATTGCAGTTTACTCGGTATCAGTGCCACAGACAAAGATGGATACAGAATAATAAAAAACAAATTTTACAGCTACTTTGTATTTCATAGTAAGCACTTCAACTTCTGTATCCTTCCCAACATATGTACATACCATATATAAAAGCACACCTTAACCAAATAGATTTTAGTTACAGAATAACATGCTTTAAAAATGAATAACTGAATAATAATTAAATAACGCAAATTTAAAAGATTAACTGGTCGCTCTCAGATCTTAACAGAACTCTAAACTAATGTTTTATTTAACAGTCTGTACACGATTTTGTGGAGTTTTCTTGTGACTGTTGCTGGCAAAAATGCTTGTTTTGCTGTGGCTTTTTTCAAAAGAGTTTTTTATTCAAACTGCTTGAATTGGTGAAATTGCAATCGCACGGAATTGTTTTGCACGGCCTTTCCCGGTGATACTTGTTGGTAAATGAGAACTTTTAGCTGTACTCGTGTTCAATGCACGTGAATCGAAGATGATTTTGACTGAATACACTTTGTGATGATGTTACCTGATGCGTCTTGGCCCAAAATCTGCGGTCAGTTTTAAAAATTGAAAGCTCCTCTGAATATTGCTGAGTTTGCTTGATTTTGCGTTAATTTCTGCAATCGCAAAATCCTGAAGGGACTTATTAAAGTCATGGCAATCATTTAAGTCCATTAAAAATGCATTAGACACCGTGTATTGACATCCACTGTATTTTGTGTGCTACAGGTGCCTAATGAGAGCGATCAAGATTGCTACCTTCTCCAATTAGATGTAAATTGTTTCCAATAAAACAAAATGATAAACATTTCTCACATCACTGATATGGATTATTACTGAACATCTAACATAAACCCATAACTTAATGTTTAACCTAAAATGCTATGATACGGTATTTAAAAACGTGTGTAAAACTCGTTGTAGTTTAAGCGTTTACATTTCTGAAAGGGTTTCGATGATCTCTTTTACTTGGGATTGTGTCGTGCTTCCTTTCTATTCAGTGTTGCCATGCCAGTTTATATAATCGTGTTCCCATAATCCCGAGAACGTAAAACATTACGAGCAACAGGCTTTAAAACGAGAGCATTCAGCTGTCACGGTACACCGTGTCTTCTGACGTGACTTTATAGCTTGTTTTTATGGCTGTGACAATAAACACACGTGAACATTACCCAGTCCTTACCTTCTTTTAGAAAGACTTTCAAATGAGTAATTCTGTCCATCAGAGCCAGCTGGGACTCTCTGTATCCTTTTACATTCATAATCAGTTGTCAATGTGTAACATCAAACATTTCAATGACCAAGAAACAATACTTGCATATCAGAACAGAACAAAAAGCTGCACCTCTAGGAGATGAACAAATGGATTCGGCAAACGTGAAAAGAATTCAGTGAAAAGAAAGCACTGTATAATGGATGGAGTCTCTTTCACACACATGAACAGCTCTTTTCTTCTTTAAGCATTCTCTTTCAGAGGCAAATGATGTGTCTAATATGGACTGTTTGTCACAGCTTACCAAACTGGAACTCTTCAATTTAATTGCAGAAATCTATTATTGAAATAGTTAAAACTTTAAAACTTAGAAATTAACTGAAATTCAACAGTGAGCTGGGCACTAAGCTCGGTATGTAGCTATTTCATTTTCAAGAATAACTGCTCTGTGTTCTGAGGAGATGACAGTGTTGATTGATAGCTGTATGAATCACCTGCACAACCTAAGTCATTTCAAAAGAATCCACCTTTCTTTGGGAAGTGTATTTCAGTTCTGTATTAGAAAATATTTTTAAAAAATCTAATGTCACAAAGCAGCTCTACAGGAATCTGTGTATATATATGAATATGAGAGAGAGAGAGAGAGAGAGAGAGAGAGAGAGAGAGAGAGAGAGCGAGAGAGCGAGTGATCCCTAATGAGCAAAACTTGAAGAATCCTTGAGACGAACCAGACTCAAAAGGGAACTCATTCTCATCTGTGTGACACCTGATAGTGGGATTATAAATCATTACTCTTCTGCAACTGTTATAAAGGCACAAAGTGCTAAGTGTGTTGAAAGGATGTTCAGTATGAGCGTATTGTGAATAAATGGCCTGGGATGAGCACAGGAAATAACTCAACTAACTATTACTTATCATATATACTATTTAGGGATGCACCGAATGTTCGGCAACCAAAATTATTCGGCCGAAAATAGCAAAAAAAAGCGAAAAAACAAAAAAAATAAGTGAAAAGGCCGGATAAATTTGACCGAACAATGACTTGATTGATGACGCGACCAAATAGCCTAGCAACCAGAGTGAGACGCGCGAATGTCACGACCTCCACTTCCGGCAGTGCGCTTGGAGAGATGAGAGGGCGCACGCGTGCACGAGCTACATGCACGAGTGGTCAGCAAGCGCATGCTCTTCGGATGTTCACAACCGTGGCATTGTTTACTGTGGATACGTGCGTTTGTTTTGTTTCCGTTACGAAATATTCTGTCACGTCGCGAGATGTAAGGGAGTAGAGTACGGAAGCAGGTGCAGGTAAAGACGTATTTATTTAAGGGCAGACAGACAAATCCAAATTGTAATCCAAAAAACATAGTCAAGACAGGTAAAGGGTCGGGCGATCGGCAAACAGGCATAAACGGGGCAAAGCAGGAATCAAAGTCGCGGTCACAGAAAACAGGGTCAAAACACAACAAGAAACATGAACTAGTACTATGGACTGGGAGCGGAAACACCAGCGGGGACTAAATGAACTAATCTATAGTTTAAACTAACTAAATCTATCAAGGAACATAACATTAGCAACGTATCTAACTATACTATATCTACTATAATACTCCGCGAGGTGTACAGGGACACGAGCGGTATATATCCCCAATATAATCAGCCGTATAGAACCCAATAGAACCATTTTCTGCACTCTTGTCGATGCACTTTTTAATGCACTTTTTTGTTGCAGGCTTCAGAGTGTTCCATTCTTTCAGCAGTCAGTTATAGGCCTAACATCGGCTATTCAAGGGGGGCTCAAAGATGACCACATAAAATATTTTTATTTTACTCATTTATTTATTTAAGGTTATATTGTGCCTTGTTGGTAGCCTATGCCTGCTGGAATAAAAAAAAAATGTTAAGTGTTAAATAAATATTTTGAAATTGTAGTTTTTGTAATTGATTTTTTTCTTTGAAAAGCAAGACAAAATAGTAAAAAGCTAATTTTGACTATTTAATTTATGCAATGGTGAAAAAAATGGCAAAATAAATGGAAAAAACACGAAAAAACGTGTTTGGTATTCGGCCTTCAGCCAAGTTTTTCATTCTATTTGGCTTTGGCCAAGAATTTCCATTTCGGGGCATCCCTAATATTATTATATATTATTTTAAAAAATAAAATAAAATAACTATAGAGCCATACAGCACATGCAACCATTCAGACAATTCTAGACCCGTGTCTCTCAAAGAGGGTTTTAGTACCCCAGGGGCTCCATTCATACATTTAATTAGTTTATATATATATATTGTAGTTATTCTTTAAGTACTACTTTAACTACTAGTCCAAGCTCTTGTCATATCAAAACTGGACTACTGCAACGCACTACTCTCGGACCTTCCAGCCAGCTCTATCAAACCCCTTCAGATGATTCAGAATGTAGCAGCACGTCTCATCTTCAACCAGCCCAAAAGGAAATATGTCACAACTCTCTTCATCTCCCTCCACTGGCTTCCCGTAGTCGCCCGTATCAAATCCAAGGCCTTGATGCGCACGTACAAGACCTTGTCTGGATCAGCACCCCCTTACCTCAACACTCTACTTAAGGCTTACATTCCCTCACACAATATGCCATCGATTAACGACCGATGCTTACTAGTGCCTACTCAGCGTGGCTCAAGGTCCCTTTCCAGAACCTTCAAACTAACTGTCCCTCAGTGATGGAAAGAACTTCCAACCTCAATCCAGACAGCAGAATCTGTCACTAGCTTCAAAAAACAGCTAAAGACCCACCTCTTCCGTGAACACCTAACTAACCCCTAAAACGCCAACCCCACATTATCCTTTAAAAAAAACAAAAACAAAACACTACTCTCTCTCCTACACCTCTAGTCTGTGCACTTTGCTTTTCTAGAACTGAATTAAAGATCTTGTATAGTAGCACTACTTGTATTGTTCTCTGCTTGATATACCGCTCTGCTTGTATTTCCTCAGTTGTAAGTTGCTTTGGATAAAAGCGTCTGCTAAATGAATAAATGTAAATGTAAATGTAAAGTATAGATCTAAGCCTAATGACCTGGTCCCTTAAATTTAATAGGTTTACTACTACTACTACTACTATCACTGCTACTATTACTACTACTACTACTACTACTACTACTATTACTACTACTATTACTACTACTATTACTATTACTACTACTACTACTATTACTACTACTACTACTACTACTATTACTACTACTACTACTACTATTACTACTGCTATTACTACTGCTATTACTACTACTATCACTGCTACTAATACTACTACTATTACTACTACTACTATTACTATTACTACTACTACTATCACTACTACTATTACTACTACTACTACTACTAAACTATACCTGCAATCTGCACTGTGTTGAGTAGGCAAAAAATAACACCACTTATTTGTATCTGTATTTGTATCTGTTTGGAACACGTTATCTGTTCATACCTAATAGAGTATATTTTATTCAGTTACATCCGAAATAAACAGAAACAAAGAGTAAGCATTTGTTTATTATTTACATTTAAATTAATCTGTGGAAAATGCTGTTAATCATATAAAAATGTCTCAAATCCGTCTTTGAATTGTAACTGGTAAGAATGTCATGAATTAAAAGCTCTAATGGTTCCACTACAGAAATATAAAAAGGTACACACTGTATTTTCATAATGTGAATATTATTTTAATGCTTGGATTGTACATATTACAGGGTCAGTGACATCTTGACACTGAAAGGGTTCCCTTATTATAAAACATTTGGGAAACTCAGGACCAAAACTACAAACGCACAGAACATGTAGGACGTCTGAGTAAATGTTGAATGGTCTGCCCTTATATAGTGCTTTTTTAACCTTAGCAGTTCTACAAAGCGCTTTACACTGTTTCTCATTCAGCCATTCAAACACTGTTGGCTGTAGAGATGCCATACAAGGCGCTAGCTTGCCATCGGGAGCGACTTGGGGGTCGGTGTCTTGCCCAAGGACACTTCGGGCCGGGAATCGAACCGTCAACCCAACAGAGCAAACAGAGTTTAATAACAAGTCTGCATTTCAGCACTGCAGTGTGTCAGGAGTAAGAGTCGTTGATCTAAACTGTCTCCTAGTGTGTGTCTCCACTCCCAGAGGGCCGCAGTCTTGCTGCATCTGTACAGGGTCACGACATAAAGTAGAGCTCAGTGTTTCAACACACGTTTCCCTCCCCTTTTCTCTGAAACCCGGGGTTCATCAACGCAATACAAGATGCAACAACTTCAAAAACACTTCAGAGGAAAGCAGACATCATTACTGAAGAAGAAGAAACATGTTCTGTCTGTAAACACTTGTTTTTGAGGATTTTATCAGACTGAGGGAAAGATATTTTAAATAACAACCGGGTGCTGAAAGCATATACAGTCTAGGGGAAAAAGTTTGCATTCCCTTTGAATGAAAAAAGAAAAATGAATCTCTATTTTACAATTTATCTAAAGTTTCGCAGCGACTCTCAGTCTCCAAACCTGACATCTCACAGATATGTCAAGAAGAAAGGGCAAAGATTGGGCAAACAATCTGACAACGTTAGAACAGAAATGTCAGGAAGCAATAACTGTGATGACGCAAAGCAATGCTCCGAGAATACAAAAGAGTTTGGAAGCAGTTATGGAGTCACACAAGGGTGATCACATTCAGAAAGGGAACTGCAAACTTTTTAATTGATATTCTGATTTGATATTCTAACACATGAAATGCCTAGCGGCTTTGTCCTAAACTTTGGTAGACAAACTTTTGCACTTGATATATATAGACATATATAGATATATTTAATGCATATATAGATTATAATATAAGGATCAAATATCTGAGTCAACTACCTAACTACCTATTACCTACCTTTTTATGTAATTACTTTATTATATGTTATTTATTAACATATAATATGAACATATTTATTATGAACATGTCATGAGTCAATAATTTGCATTATTGACCAGTTCCTCCAGGATTCTATGATCACAGAAATGAACGGAAAATCAAGCAAACACTGCAATATTTTGAGGAGCCTGAAATTTTTCAAAATTACTGCAGATTTGGTCCAAGACGCATCATGTGACATCATCACGACGCGCATTCGGCCAAAGCTTTCTTCGATTCACATGTGTCAAACATGAGTACAGCTAAAAGGTCTAATTTACCAACAAACATCACTATGAAAGACAAACAATTTTGTGCAATTGCAATTTCGCCAATTCAAGTAGTTTTCCACAAACTAAGCACAAAAATCTCCCCAAGTTGCATCGCAAGTTTTGAAAAATGTCGCAGCATTTTCTAGGATTGTAACGGCTGGATGTTTTGGATAGATGCATTGATTTAACAGCCAATGACTGAAATGAATTGAGTCAACGATCATAAACTGATTATTACTGATTATACAGATGACCGGTTTGTAAAAAATCATTCACATTTTTAAAAAATTTTTATATTGCTGTGTAAAGAATTTAATAGGCTAGCAAAGTGAATTGCCCATAATGCTTATACCTTAAAAATGTCCTTCTCTGATGTCACTATCATTTGCTCTTCGATTTTAAACCTGATTGGACCTGATTAACTTGATTAAATCATATCCTATCAGATTCAGGGGTACAGCAAAACATCGAAGAGTTTTACTGATTAGTAAAACAAAGTAGCAATGTTTTGTTTTGTATCTCTTGGAATTCATTAGTATTGTCAATATCAAATCGCTGTCTTAAGAATTGAAATCACATTGTACTGTATCATGTGGAAGCCTGAAGTTTACACCCATCTCATTTACATGTTCCACTGACAGAACACAATAGGCTCGAGCTGACGTCATATGGACTACTTGTTTTTTTTGAGTTAGTGCGGTTCCGATGGAATCCATTCCATCCATCCATCCATTTTCTGTACCGCTTATCCTACACGGGGTCATGGGGAACTCCGGGCACAAGTCAGGGGACACCCTGAATGGGTTAACAACCCATCACAGGGCACAATCAAATACACCTTCACACACTACAGACAATCTGGAAATCCTAATAAACCTACAAGGAGGAAACGGGAGAACCCAGACGAAACGCCCTCCGCACACAAAGGGCAGAGGTGCGGTAAAAATTCGAACCCCTAACCCCAGAGGTGTGAGGCAAACGTGCTATTAGAATCCATTCTATTCAAGAAAACTACTAACTAGAACTCACTATTAAATATAATAACTTTGATAATGGTGGGTTGTTATTTCCTCTGCTGTAATTAAATAAATAAAAAAATCACAGATCTGATGGTTATGCTTCATGGACCCCAGGGTAGCTAGACCCCAATTTAAGAATCATGGAGCTAGAGAAGGTTTTATCTCCATCCAGATATAGTTCCCATTTATCATTATGCCATCAAATAGCTAGAAATACATCTCTGAAATAAGTATTTGTCTAAAAGTGGAATGAAGAGTCACAAAGGAGTATGTTTTCTAACTAAACTATTACCCAACCGTACACTGCTAAATCACTGAAATAAGCAAAGAGAAAAATGTTGAGGGAAAGGCGTTTATTTAACATTCATGTGTGTTCCATATTGAACTCATCACTCTGCCTGGACGTTTTTCTACTATTTTGTATTCATGACTTCAAGACTACAGATGCAGTTAAATTAATTGCTTCCACACCCACACGAAAACCCATCAGCCTCTGTCAACCTGCTCAAGAGTTTCAGCATGGCAATGTCATTGATTGATTTGCAAGCATAAGTCAAGTAAAAACATACTACTGCCCATCAGGGCTTCCCGCTGCTGGACAGTCTGGTTGCAGCTCCTTCTTCCTGTACTGTGTAGGCAGACCAACTGCAAAAATTGTTTCAGGCATCCACTCCAAAAGGATCATGGACATTTCCCCTGAAATCGCAACATTGCGTACTCTCTCTTAACCTGTATGAGTTTTTTATTTATTTAATTTCATTTTAACGACTTTTCTTCCTCTCTCTCTCTCCCAAAGTGCCATTCGGGCCCTTTTATGCATCAGTACACAATCCATGGTAACAATAACCATGGTAACAGACAGTACAGTCCTGATGCAGTGACGAGCTGCCAAATAGAGAGTCAAGCTTTTCAGTCACGCCTGCCGGTCACCCATGAACTAAAATCTATTATAGCAGAACTGGATGGCTGAACAGGTTTATTCAGGGATTTCACACTTTCAGTCACAGCTGCCCAGAGGATGCATGCTCATTAGAGAAAGAACATTCCCCAAAAATAGCAATAGCAACAGGTTTTATATGCTCACTGGTCACAAATAGATCTTGCCTCCCAATAAAAAATAGAATCTGACTCAAGGACTTACACTAGGGCCAAAACTTAGTTGGTTAATGAAATTGATTTAATTTTCTTTTAAAAGCTACTGTGAAAAAAAAAAAATCAGAAATATAACAAAGGCATAACATGCAACAACACTTGCAGATAATACCTTTCATAATATCAATCTAAGAAAGAGGCATCAGGTTCTAGTTGTTGACTGTGTGTTACCATTACCAATAGACTTTTAAATATTTATTTTCTGAAATAAAAAAAGAAATAAAAGAAGTGGTAGCACCTATGTGACAAATAATTAGTCAGATTTAGTTCTCTTCGGTGTTTCATATTATGTCCACCAAAGTTGTGTGCTCTTCACATGGCAGTACTTTGTCCTAGTGAACTGCGACAACGACAGCTTTCTCATATGTAACTCAGGTTCTACTATTGAGTGGAGAATCGCCAGGCCAGTTTTCTTTGGAGCTACTAACATATTCCCATTGCTCATTTCCTTGCCAAGAACCAATTGTAGTAACCAAAAGTTGTCTTCTTATGACAGTGACTATGACCTCACATGGGTCAGTCCCCTTTTTATGTTACACTCATCTTCTAGCCATTCTTGTCAACTCTTGTCATAGAAGCACATAAACAGCTGGGCAGTGTAGGCACCCGCTTCCATCATATTCAAGAGCCGTCACTGGATACAGGCCTGACCTGGGCATATTCTCATCTGCAAGAGTAGATAGGTTCATAGGTCTATTAATATATAACATAGTGTCAACATGTTTGGCAGGAATGTTGGGTATAGTCACAGCATGACATATTTGAACTCTGGTCACTAACACAGACACTGTATGCTGACTGATAATGCAACCGACTAGCGTATTTGAAAAGAACCTGGCCAGGCACTCTGAGTCGCTATTTCCTGCTGCTGTGGTAGGGACTGCACTTCAGTAAGTGTAGCAAGTTTGACGCAAAACCCTGGGTTTGGTGGTGGATGGAAACGTGGTGTAGGTAACTATAAATTTTCAGATATGATTCCAAGATGCCTTGGCACTTTCTATGAATCATGTCGTGGAAGCATGGTCACACTCTGATTGGACCCAAATAGATTATTGATCTGGGCTTGTGACGCGGTACCAACGTGACCCGTGCTGTGTCCTGGGTAACTCCATGGATCCATTGTTGCAGCTTCTGAAACCCAAATTTGTGGGAATAGTGTGTTGGCTAGGTACACAATGTGGCCAAAAGTTTGTGGACACCTGACCATCACACCTACATGTGCTTGCTGAACATCCCATTCCAGATTTAGTCTCCAGTTCCTGAGGTCAGGGCTCTATGCAGGACACCAACATTCTTCCACTCCAACCTTGTCTTCATGGAGCTCGCTTTGTACACAGGGGCATTGTCATGCTGGAACAAGTTCGGGCTTCTTAGTTCCGGTGAAGGGAAATTGTAACGCTACAGCACACAAAGACATCATACAGTTGTGTGCTTCAAACTTTGTAGCAACAGTTTTGGAGACGAACCACATATGGCTGTAATGGTCTGGTGTGCATAAACTTTTGCACATATAGGTCATTTCAATTGCAAGCAACACAGTCTTTTTGAGCGAGTTACCAACAGTGAACTGATCTATTAGTTTGCACCTGCAGCTATGGGAAGCTACAAAGCACTTCTTTAAGCTCCTCTGCATAAGAACATCTGCCAAATGCTGTAAATGTATCTTCACATTATATAAATTTAACTTAAAGCCAAACAGAAAATGTTTTCTGAATTGAGATACTGAAATGAATCAAGCTACATAATCTAACATTCATTCAGAACAAAGAGTTTAATCCTGGTGCTTATCTGAAAAGCGGGAACGTTTCAGATAAAGTCAACATTCATTTACACAGAAGAGGCAGTAAATTATCTCCAAACACTGTCTCATGGGGCTATTTAAAGGCAATTTTAGCTTCCAGTTTTAGGCTTTCTTACTGGCACACCAATTAACATGACAAATTTTCATCCAAGAGTTGTGAGGAGATAAATAGAGCAAGAAGATAAAAAGGACTTGATGGTATTAGAACTAAACCACCAAATTCAGTTCAAACATTCAAACAGATCACTAATCACAAGGTTGATACTGTCTGTCCCTCCAGCTTAGCTTTTATCAAAACTGCTTTCACTCTTAAACACGTTCGAAGAGGGAAAAAAATCCACACACTTTCTGAGAAACTTCTGACTTTAAGTCCAACAAACATTTTGTTGCTAAACATCCAGGTGCAACATCTTTGGGGACACGGGAGCTTAGTGGTTAGCATGCAACCTCGCACTTCCGGGGACGGGGGTTCGATTCCCGACTCCATCGTGTGTGCGTAGAGTTTGCATATTCTCCTCGTGCTTCAGGGGTTTCCTCATCCAGTCCAAAGAAATATATAGTAGGCTGATCAGCATCTCTTATCCATAGTGTGGGAGTGTGTGTGCGATTGTGCACTGCAATGAGTTGGCACTCTGCCCAGTGTGTCGCCTGTTTTGTGCCCCGAATCCTCTTGGATAGCCTCAAAGCTCCCACGTGACCTTATGTAGTATAAGCGGTACAGAAAATGGATGGATGGATGGATGGGTTAAATCTTCCACATTATTTTAAATCTTGTAGTGTAACCCTTACATTTCTCACATTAGACCATCACTCAAGAAGCATTTCAGGGAAAATTGCGGACACGTCCTAGCAAGACTACCTTACTTAAAAACGTGTAGCGACTGACCCAATGATATCCATATGTCTCATTTACAACACATGAAAAGCTTTTTAAATGTTTGGAAATCCTGCAACATTGTGCAAGTTCACAGTGCCCAGTATTTTTAGAGGCATGTGCCACTACACTGACATGTGTTCACTGAGAACGCAATGTCATGATCTCATCATCTGTAGTATAATATCCGAGTTCACCCTGAGAAAATGAAGTGCATGACAAAGTTTCAAGCTTAGCAGCTCACGAATCCAAACTGTAATAAATCAAAGTGATCACCTGTAGTGCACTAACCCTGTAAGCCATAAAGTCAGGGCATTCGATCTGCATACAAACATTACGGTGAAAACAAAATAAAATGGGCAAACACAAATACTAATATATTGTAGTATATTATAATGCTTGTTCATATTCTGTGCTGTGCTGATCACTCTGATATTTCACAGTTTAATAACTGTAATCCACACCAGGTGAGAATTTTGCATTATTCCAAATTCAATAGCAATAAATCACAACCAACACACAATTTATAATCAAGACCACAGAAGTAAATAATGCCCTCACGCGGTCCTGTCTTTCACTGTCTCCAACAGTTTATGACTGTGTTAAGAAACCATTAATCCCATACCTACAAATAAAATCTAACACTGAGCACATCTCAACAACAGTTTCAGGTATATATTTGACTAACTTTTTCCAAAACAATGTCCTTTTTACACACTATAGGCAGCTCTAATCACTCTGTGATTAAAGTCTGCATAAGGAGAAGTTTGAACTAGATGTTCTAGTGCATTATCGTCAGCCTGTCTTCCATCAGCAGAGTGTGTCTGCAAAGCCAGTGCTCAGTTTGAGTTTCACACCTCCCATTAGACCATAGTGAAGTATTAATATCTCTCAGCTGGGAGATAACACTGCCTGTGTGCACGTAACCCTGCCAGGATATTATACCACAGCTCAGCATGAGAGGATCAACGTCTTACTTGTTTGCCAGGGGTCGGAATTTGAGATCACACATGCATACAAAAAGACTTGCCTTTTATTTCAAATCACGTCTTTCGTTCGTTAGATTGAGAGAGAATTAGACAACACGCTAACGAGCACGATCATGATTTATTCATCTTCAGAAACCACTTTATCCTGGACAGGGTCCTGACGGATCTGAAGCTGACGCTGGGAACACTGTGAGGTGGGGATACATCACGGATGGGACGCCGGTACATCACAGGGCAGGGCACCACACACTCACACACACACTCTCACACACTCACACACACTCACACACACTCACTCTCACTCAGACTCTCACACACTCTCACACTCTCTCACACACTCTCACACACACACTCTCTCACACTCTTTCACACTCTCTCACACACACTCATACACACTCATACACACTCAGTCACCAGTGCATTCCTTCTTTTTAAGAATGTACCAAATTGTTGATTTATCCTACTCTCCTACTGAGAGTCCCGATGAACAGCTACCAAATGCAAATTCAACCCCAGACCTTTTATCTCCTTAATTTGTCAAGAAATAATGAGTAAACAGGCCCCACCTGACCATGAAACTGCTTATTAGTCAATTGTCCAATTCCTTTTGATCCTGTGAAAATGGAAGCAGTACATAAACATGCCTGTAATTCCTAAAGGGTTCATGAAATATATTTGTTAAAACCTTGAGTTAAAGCTGAAAGTCTACAGTTCAACCACATCTCGATTGTTTCGTTTGAAATCCAGTGTGGTGGTGTACAGAGGCAAAATAACCATAATTGTGACACTGTCCAAACTCTCATGGACCTGACTGCACAAGTTGGATATGTAGCAACTACACTAACTGGACCTTTTATCAGGTAGACTTACTTTTCTAGGTATTGAGTGATTCCATACATAGAAAAGTTAGCCCATGAGACTGCACCATAAAAATGTTCTTGCTTTAGACAGTGAGTCAGAAGTACTCCATGCAATAATAGAGCATCAGGATGAATCAGACATAGTTCATTAATTCACACACACACACACACACACACACACACACACACACACACAGACAGACACACAGACACAGTTTCTGTTAATTGTCCTCTACCACAATACTGCTGTGCCTGAAACACTCATACCAGAACCACACACACCCGTGTAAAGACATCAGTGTCATTTCTACCACAAGAATAATAGAACAATTCACCAATCAAATAATATCTGCTCAGTGCTGGAATGTTTCCATTAAATGATGGGGTAGAGGAAGCTGACAAACTGTGCAGTAATAACAGATGTACTATACTGAGTAACCTCTCTGGTAGGTTTACCTGATATTCTGGCAAATCAGTGTGTGTGTGTGTGTGTGTGTGTAGTTAGTCCAGTAGTATTTGTTCTTCTGGGAGACCAGGGCTTAAAAGGTACTACAGTAATTCTTCACTTATAGTATATTAATCATATAATCCCTCAGAGGAAAGCTGAACAGAATAAAAGAAGGCACGGTACCTGTGCGCAAGTGAAGTGTTTCGTTGTTGCAGAAATCAGTAAAGCAGCAGTTGCGTTTTGACACATCTTTGGAACTGTAGCAGAACACCTGTCCCTTCAGCTCACTGGGGGACAGGCAGGACTTTACAGCCTCCTCCTTCCCATTGATGAGCATCACCGAGTTCCAGCATGCGCCCTCAGCCTCCGTCTCACACGTGTAATTCGCACACAGCTGACACACACACTTAAGTGCTGGAAACACACAGAGAAAAATAACTGATTGTTACGACTATTCCTGAACACTAAAACCATTGAGAGAATAAGGTCATTTTAAAAAATATATAATAATATAATGTCTCTCTTTTGAGAAACATTGCATTCGGAACTTTCTCACATCTTATGCCATTCTTTTAAACCAGTTACTGGTTAAAAAAAAAATAAATAAAAAAATTTAAAAAAGCCTTGGAGTTTGAAAATGTACAGAAGCATGTAAAACGTTCATGCAAATTAACACAACTGACTTGATTTTCCAAAAAATATTACAGCACTGAAAATATCACAAGGCCCTCTAATGTCACATGGGGTCTGATAGGATCTGCAAGTTTGGAGCTCATTTTTAAGCCCATTTCACACCAAATGCCAATAGCACTGCAACCAATATGCTTTTTTTATAGCCTTTACACCAGACCCTGGCAAAAGGGTGGCAAGAATAAGAATTTTGGGCCTTAAAATTAGGTCACTGGTCAAAAATGTTTTCAAGAATTCCTGCTTTATTGTCATCTTCAGAGTTCATAATATTGAAATACTATTTGTTGCTTGGCTTCCATTTTTCATTCGGTTTGATTAAGAGTCAAAACAACTTTCTCTGCTGTTTGAGAACTTAACCTTCTTTAATTCTTCAGTCCAATGGTTTATACCAAGTTATACCAAATAAGCTTCACTCAAAACATGGAGGACAAACAAACTGAAGGCGAATCAGTATCAGAATGTGAACCAGAATGATGCTTTAATGGCCACGTACTCTAGTGTCTGCAAGAAACCTGACTTGGGTATTAAGGTCTCATTGTGCTTATAGACATTACAATAAGATAAAGATAAGGGCACTATATAAGGACAGTACTAGTCATATAACACATACAGAAGTGGATACTATATACACTATATGGCCAAAAGTTTGTGGACACCTGACCATCACACTCATATGTGCTTGTTGAACACCCTATTCCAGATTTAGTCCCCCTTTACAGTTATATACAATATACAATAATAACCTCCATTCCTCTGGGAAGGCTTTCGACTAGATTTTGGAGCGTGGCTATGGTGTTCAGTGAGGCTGAGGTCAGGGCCACTCATGTTCTTAAAAATCAACCATAGCAAACCATGTATTCATGGACCTCACGTTGTGCACAGGTGCACTGTCATGCTGGAACCTGGTTGGGTCCTTTAATTTCCGGGGAGAAAAAGGGAAATCTTAATGCTACAGCATATAAAGACTTTCTATACAATTGTGTGCTTAGAACTTGACTTTGAACATAAAATGCAGTGCTGATGGTGACCATCATCAGGTTTGTAAAGGACTTAGGTGTTCATGAGTGTAACTGCATGTGCAAGTAAGCTATTTCCATGTCTGACACACATTTATCTGAAGCACCTTCTGGAAGTAAGGAATTAAATATGTGGTGTAACGACTGCACAATGATTTTTTTTTTTTTTTTCCACATGCTTCCTGGATCTGGAGGAGAACAGGCACTTAAGTGAAGGCAGGTTTCTTCCAATGAACCTTTCTACAGACCCAACAATACTTTGCAGTCTGTCCAGCTCATTACTGGTTGTAATGAAAACCCAGACTGTTACTGAGGTGATGAGGACAGGCTCTGTAGTAGTTTGAACCTCCTTATCTATCACAGGAAGTACATTCTCTGCTGGACCTTCTTGACAATGCAGTAATTCCTGGCTTCACATTTCAGGTCCCAAAAGTAATAGTAAAAAATAATAGTTCTTGGAAACTTGAAGGGTTCCACAGCCATCGCAGTCTCGTACAGTATGATAAAGGAAGGCAGTGGTTGGGGTCCTGGAGCTCAATGCAGTAATCCTGAAAGCCACTGTCCGCTCCAAGGTTTTGAGCATGTTCAGCTCCAGGTTGCTGTGCACCAGAGGACCAGCTATTTAACTTCCTGCCTGTATGCAGAATAGTCACAATCCTTGTTGAGACTAATGATTGTTGTGTTGTCTGCAAAAGTTCAACAGAAGGGTCATTGGAGATACAGTTATTATTGTAGTGGAAGAGCAATGGGGAAAGCACATATCTCTGTGGTGCACCACTAATAATAGTCAGGGTTCCAGATGTGAGTTACCTCAGCCTTATCTGCTGCCTTCACCAGTCAGAAAGCTGCAGATCCAGTTACAGGTGGAGGTAGGTATGCTGGGAATGGAGAAAATCCTAAATAACTCTATTAAATGTCAAACTGAAGTCCACAAATGGGACCCTAGAAGAGATCCCCTGGCAGTCCAAAAAGAAAAATACCTTCCATTGTCCTCATGTCGCTCCCCAACTAATAGCTAGATATAGACACATAGAGATGGGTATAATCTACTTAACTTCTATGGCTGTTAGCCATCTTGTGGCCACTAGCTGAGAGAGTTGTGCTTTTTCAGGTTACGCAACAGGATCCAGGACTTTAGACTGCAAGTAAATCTGGGTAAGGCTGCTTAGCCTAACACCGTGCTAATCTCAAACTGCCCCACTCGCACCTGTCCTGGTAAAAAAAAAGTTGAACTCTCCTGTTTCAAAGAACAATCCAGAAAACAGATTCTATGCCACTGAAGAAGATAAATTCCATTCACCCATTGGCCAAGATCTGCCTACTTCTGAAGAAAGAAGCAATATGGCTGACATTTCACATGAGCAACTACAGACCTTTTCCCCATAGCCCGTCAGCAAACATCTGTGATTATCTTGTTTACTCACCAATAAGTGCTTCATAGAAAACTCTAAGAAATTTTAAAGATGGGAGTCTGTGAAAATTTTTCAGTCCAGTGACTGTAGCTTGCTTCGAAACAGATCACTGTGTCTACATGGAACTGGGCAGAACCAATCAGATTATAACCTTCAAGATCCTGAACCTTGTGGCCAGAAAAGTATATCAGAAAGATATCAGATGCTCCATGGCCCATGAGTAATGACTGACACGAACAATTTGCCTAGCTAGAATGTAGCATTTAAATCTTTCTTATTGACCGCGTAAAGGCACAGAAACAAGGGAAATGGGACAAAGCTGTACATAATAGGTACATTTTCCCAAATATGTTGGTACCTTCCAAAGAATAGACTTGGTACAACTAAGACTACACTTATCACAACCACAAACTGAATTTCCATGTGTTCCATCACAGGAATGGCTACACCGCATCACAACTTGTGAATTCTCATCTGTCAGAAAGTGAGTCTTACAGATGTGGGTCCACTTGTCCCGTTAAAAGTAAGAGTCACTGCAAATCAATACAAAGTTCTTCTGACCTTTATCCTATAATGTAACATTTCTATCCTGACAGGATCGGTAATTTCCAGGATTGTATTCAAGAAACCCCCATAGTAAACCATAGAACGTAGCATGTAAACACTCTGCCCAATAAACAAACGTGTTTATTTATAACAATTCCTTCCCGGTTTATTTTCCTTATTTAGTGCCGTTATATTACAATTCAGTTGTAGAATCTGTCCTTTAAATGAACTCGTTCCTGTTGGGAAAGAACAGACATATGAAAACAATGTGCTTCATGGAATAAGGTATTGAAATAGTAACAGCAGCATAAAAAATCACACAGGATAGATATTAAAAGAGCAACATTTCAGGCCAAGCAAAATCCTTCAAATTCTGAAAAGATTGTTTTCCCCCGTCTGAAGTGATTTTCTCTTGCGCACTGTAGAAACCAGGACTTCTTCAGTTAAAGAAAACCCTGACTACACTTCCATCCACATAAAAATGATTTTTTTTTTCCCTTGCTGCATTTTTCAAATGGCTCTTCCACCCCTTCATGGTCGCATAAGCATATTTAAACCCAGAAGGAAGTGACAGTGAAATTTCCAGCATTTGTTTTAGCTAGTTTTTCTCTAAACTTCTTTCAGCTGCATGAGCCAAAAAAAAAAAAAAAAAAAAAAAGCATTGTTGTCCTCAAAGTCCATGCTAATATCCTCCTCTGGACACACTCAAAGACAAGGTGAGAAGTAGAATCACCTCACAAGGTTGAACACACTTCACAAAACAGTTAAGCGACAAGTCAGTGGATTTTTAGATACATTTTTATGTTAGTACACTATTCAGTTATGTACACACTGTCAGATGTAGTTAGCACATTGGTCACATCCTAGGTAAATAGTTAATAACTGTTCAAAATCAGTCCCATGCACAATATTTCAGCAGTGGGCAAGAACAATCATTCACTGGCTATTGTTTACTATAATTAGATGTATTTTTTGCTCAATTACTTCATAAATTATAAGCACCAGTAATGGCACAATGGTAAAGGTTTCCTGAGCAGAAAGTCATGAGTTCAAATCCAAACACTGCCACTGTTGGACCCTAGTGCAAAGCTCTTAACTCCTCGACTTGTCAGATGTAGTTCATGTCCCTGTTCTAACTGGCTTTGGATAAAAGTGTTAATGTACAAAGTTTCTTTTCATTTATTCATCATAAGTAACTCGGTCCTGGTCAGTGTCGAAGTGGATCTCGAATGCGAAATGGGAATACACCCTGAATGGGATGCCTATCCATCACAGAGCACCATGCACACACACATTCACCCATTGCGGCAATTTAGCGTAGCCATGAGAAGCGGGAAATAACTAGAGAGCCTAGAGAGAACAGGTACAGAACCTCCACAGACAGTAACCCAAGTTTAGGATCAAACAGAGGACCCAGGAGCAGCAATGTTACCAAACGTGTCACCGTGCCACCATGCTTTGTGATCAACTGATGGAAAAGGTTTTCAGAGCGTGTATACTTTAATAGCTGAATCTTGACTTGTACTCTGTCTCATGTTGGATAAACGTGAAAAAGAATTATAAGGTATCTATGGGAATCAAAAGTAGAATTTCAAGGTTTCTAAGAGTACACACAAAAACACGCCAGGGCCACTTAAGGCCACTCGAACACAACATTAAAAAAATGTTCTCCTGGGAATATTTCTAGGACTGCCAGTTGCAGCAATACCTTTTGCAATAACCCTTGGTAGGTTTGAGTTCAGCTTGAGAAAGAAAAGCTTCAGGGACAACTGCAGATTTGATAAAGTATTCTTGACAACGGGCATTTACGACAGAGCACAAGAACTCCTCGTTCATTCAGCAAAATAATTAAATCATGCCCAAAATGTTGCACATGTCTAGCTATGTTAATATCTAATCTATTATACTGTTTCCATTTCCAGCCCCATCATCTTGAGTTTAAGGTACATCAATTACTTCAATAAAATAAGCCTATCTTCATTTTATAAAACAGTGAAAAAATTGGGTCTGTCCTGAATAAAGAGATGTCTTAATGCAAGAACTAACACTGACTATTAGTGCAAAATGTCTGTTTTCTGGAAAACAAATTATTTAAAAGCTTAAAAAAAAAAAAAAAAAAAAAATACAAATGTTTTACCAGAGGTAAAAAATCTTTTAAAATCGCTCATTGTAGCTTTAAATCTGGAAGACGAATATAAGACCAGTGACAAGTCTTTCGAGACATCACAGTAAACTATGGATCAGCAGAAGGAATCCTTAAGAATGAAGAGACACAGTAAAAGCCAGAGACAATACGGGACTTGACCATAAGGAGGCATTTTTCTCCAAAACATCAACCACTGAAACACTGCGTTTTTAAATACGCAGGATCAAATTCTAATAAAAATCACCTGCCCCTACCAATAGCAGATTCTATCTCAGAAAGAATCGGAGTGCAGATTAAAATGAAATGGAAATGAAACTAATTGAAGATTCAGTTATAGAAAGAAAAAAAAAACATAAAAACAAGCCATTAAGAAAAAGATGAACAAAGAAAATATATGACAGGAAAAAAAAATAAAGGACAAAAATTGATCGGAAATCTATTTAGTAAACACTGAGACAGTCTCCGGTGTTTCAGAGCTCCGAGCTTCAACAGCACCACAACCCCAAAACAAAGTAAAGTGTACAATGCGAATATAAACTTCACTACAAATCTCATTAAAAACTAGATTAGTAAAGGACAGGAGGTTACGTTTAGTCTCATTACACACACTTAACTCAGTGACGCGTAGGACATCAGTGCCACATTCAAAGCTTGTAAAGTAAAGCTACAAGATATGGACAATAGTAGCATGTGTGTATTTATAACATTTTTAGTTTTACAGTGCAGCTGAAAAATGTCTTACAACAAACTGGTGAATAAATAACTATCTATCTATCTATCTATCTATCTAATACAAGAACATTGCATTTTCCCAGCTTCTTTGCATGTTTATCTTCATAAGACCCTCATATGACAACAGTTCTTCCAGAATTCCTCCTGGATTAACACACTGTACAATTACCACTTAGCAGCAACATGATTTTGTACAGTTTCTTCAACCGGGAACAATTCTGGAAGAACTGTTCTCATATGAGGGACCTGTGAAGATAAACACACCAAGTCTCTGGGAGAAAATGCAATGTTCTCATACTGAGACAGTCCCCTGTCCCATGATAAACTACAAGGCACAAACGTGTTTGGATCTCAAGAAGTTGTTTGTTTGTTTGTTTATGTCACAATTGATCAATGCATTCATAGAAAAATTGTTTCATACACTCAGGATTAGACAGACATTACAGGCGACAGACAACAACAGTATGATATCAGTATTGCAAAAGCAAATTAACAAACGATTAATTGCATAGTCTTTTTGGTAAAGACAGGGGTTTTTTGTTGTTGTTGTTGTTGTTGTTTTCTCAAATAGTACTACACATTTTAATGTTTGAGCTGATCTAACACAGCATTTCAACCCCATGAGGTGTTCTCACTAAGTGATGAGTAGAGTCATGGCTATCAGAGCAGGGAAACACACACCACCGTGTAGAATACACTTCAGGGACACCTTCATGAGCCCTAGGACTGAGAGAAGCCTGCACTCAGATGGAGGTGTTAGAGACAGAAACTACACTTTATTCCTCGTTTAAACAGAAAATCCCATCCAGTTGTTCCGACTTCTCTCTGGTGCACAGACGCGTTGCAATATTGCGCGTGCGTTTATAAGTGCACAGGGTTCAGAGTCCTCTTGTAAATAAATAAATAAATAAATAAATAAATAAGGTATGAAGTTTTATGAGAGGTCAATCTGGTTCACACGGGGCATAAAAGCAATCCTCGGAACTCGCCAAAGTTATTCCTAGAAAGCAGTGCCTGTGAATTTCATGAACGGAGCGGATCTGCTTACCTGTGACGAGCGGCGCGAGCGTCACCGCGAGCAGCAGCGTCGCACACCTGAGACCGAAACAATCCATGTGCTACATCCGCGTTTCCTCTTCACACGCGCGCGCATGGGTCTGCTCGCAAGCCCGCTGCTTTTCCCTGCGACACTCGCATCGCACGATTTTCTTCTTCACTCCGCGCCGTTACTGCACTCTTAACCGCGGTGAAGAAAACGGAGCGCTCGGATAAAAGGTCGAGGGGGTAATCCGCTCCGCCCCGCCTCCGGCCCACACCGGAATATAAACCGATTAGAGCGCGAGCCTACCGACAGAGCGCACGCACTCGCACCCGCACCCTGGACTGCATTTATATACAAGTTATTGGCACTGGAAAAAAAAAAGCCTAGGCTAGAGTGGGGTCAGTTATAATGTACATCACCAATGTGATGTACATAGTTAAGATCACAAAGAAGCATAGTAGACAACATTAAAAGATATATTTATATATATATAGCTTTAACTTCCCATTACTCCCTTGAGTTTCTGGCCCTAACTGAGACCTGGATATCTCCACAGAACTCAGTTACACCGGCTGCTCTATCCTCTGCTTATGCTTTCTCTCACACTCCATGAGAAACTGGCAGGGGTGGTGGTACAGGTCTGCTGTTTTCTCGGAGATGGTGCTTCACACCTCTCTCCCTGTCTCATCTCAACATCTCATCTTACAGTTACCTCCCTGATCAACCTTCTCATCATCGTCATCTACCACCCTCCTGGTCCCCTAGGAGGCTTTGTTGAAGAAATGGACATGCTCCTCAGTATTTTCCCTACAGACAGCACCCCTTTTACAATCCTTGGAGACTTCAACCTCCCCTCTGACAAGCTTGAGTCCTCTTGCCTTCTCCCTCTTCGGCATTCCTTTCTTTAACATTCAACGGTTGCCCACCCACACACAAGGGAGGAAATGCCCTGGACCTGGTCTTCAGGCGCCCCTCTCTAGCTACAGACATCAATGCTACTCCACTCTACACCTCCAATCATCACATGGTATCCTTCACCATCACCCTCCCTATCCTGCCTAAAACCAGCTATAAATACTTCTCTCCTACCTGTCGAAACCTCCATTCTATCTCTCCTTCCTCCATAGCTTCCTGCACCCTATCATTCCTTCCAAACCCCGACTCGTTTTCCTCCCTACCATTGCCACAGACACTTTCCTCTCCTAACTTTCCTCATCCATAGATCTTCTGTGCCCTCTATCCTCTAAACCCAGGAAGATTTCTTACCCTGTCCAAATTTTCATCTGAAGTGACTTCTGCTAAGACTGCCTTCTACAAGGAAAAGCTGGAAACTTCTGCACAAGACCCTCGCAAGCGCCACAACATCTTTTCTTCACTACTCAACCCACCGGCTCCTCCTGCTCCATCCTCCCTGACTGCCAAAGACTTTGCCACCTTTTATAATGGGAAGATTGAAAAAACACCCATTTACCTGAAATCACTTATCATACCTCGCACTGTACCACGCTCCCTCCGATCCTCTAGCACAGCTAGACTGGTGTCACCATCTCTCAGGGTACAAGAAAGGCATGTATCAAGACTCTTCTAAGTTTTGGCACCTAGGTGGTGGAATGAACTTCCCCTAGATGTCCGAACAGCTGAGTCACTGGCGGCCTTAAAATGACACCTAAAGACATACCTCTTCCTAAAGTGCTTAAATTAGCACTTTTCATTAAAAAAAAAAAAAAACAAACAAAAAAAAAAACAACTTGTGTTGTCTGTGTTTTTCTTACTATGTTACCTCCCAACAGAGTTTTAAGACTGATGATATTCTTAGTCCGTGACCTAGTGAACCAGTATCGGGATGCATTTATTGATAGAGACTTCAAAGCACTTCTGTAAGTTGCTCTGGATAAGGGTGTCTCCCAAATGCCATAAATGTGAATGTAAATGATGGTAGCAGCAGAATGAATTCAGAATACAGAAACATTTTGTCTGCCAATTTACAGAGAAATGCATCCAATCTAATTGGGAGGAACTGTATCATGCAGCGTGACAATGATCCAAAAAGCACTGCCAACTCAACAAAGGACTTCATCGGGGGGGTTAAACAATAGAATTGGCCTTGCTGTTCTAAAACTTTCAAAGGGGACTGTTTGAAATACGCCAAAAAATATCATTTTGTGGTTTTCTTATAAATCAGTAGTATTTTTTTTTTTTTTTTGGACACATGATGCATGCATATGTCTGGTGACCATTCATAATAAACAAATAGTATTTTTAGGTTAGTATCAAAGAAAATGTACAATAAAACCAAAGGGCCAAAAATGTTACAGCCAACACCTTGAGTGTAGGGTCAATTGTAAAGGCTCAATTAGCCTGTAATTGCTTTAAATTACGCATATGTAAAATGGCTTCCGCAGGTCTCCTGCAGTTGTTTGGAGCGTCACTTGTGCATATCCTCAGAAATTAAAGAAAGCATTAATGTCTGTCACTGAATAAACAAACTAATGTCATTTCTTAAATCGTATACTTTATGTACTATTCTAGATTGTTATTGAGTACCAACACTGAGTGTTTGCATTAAAAAAAAAAAAAATCTCCCATGAAGCCTTAAAACCTTCTGGATTTTCTTGGTTAGTAGATCATTCTGAATCTAAGGTCAGAATTTTTTGTCTGAGATGCAGCTCATGACAACAATCATTCCAATGGCAGAACATATTAAAGAGTAAGAGAGCTTGAGTGTGTTTAATCTTCAACTCTGATTTGAGGAGACAATCCTAACTTTCCCAGTAGGAATTCTGAGTTGAGCAGTCATTTTTAAAAAATTTTTTTTTTGTTTTCCTAGATCAGAGGTAAGGAATCCATTTTCCAGTAAGTGGAATGTCTTGTTTTTTTAAATGTCTTGTATGGATAACGCTGATAACTGACCCCACACTGCCAACAATTGAAATCTAATATGCGACTTGGTTTGGTTTGCATACAAAATGAACAATTTGAAAAGTTCTCCTGAAATTACAGTCATGCATTCATCAAAATCTGACTTTAAACAAAAACCAATTCTACAGAGCTATGATTAAATTAGCGTTCCTCTGCAGGTAAGAAGAGGATGCTACTGAGCATGTGCAGAGTGAGTGTCACCATTGTAGTTTGTTAGTGTAACAATTGGCCTTTGTTGTAATTGATGAGCCCCCCTTCTTTTTTTTTCCTCAATTGTAGCTTGCACAAACTGTTTACATACACTCTAAATTATCATTAAAAGTCTATTTACATTTTGTCCAAACCAAATGTATGTGCATACAAGAAAAATAGTGTTTTACCGACATAAAAACAGTAAAATAAGAATGATTAGAGGAACTTCTACTAGGTGTAATCAAAGACTTTCCTGTGCTAATTCCAAGACTTATTCACAGTATGCCCATACTGAATAACCTTTCAAGACACCTAGTACTGTTTGACTTTATAGTATATAGCTGTAAAAGATTAATGATTTATAATCTCACTATCCCCTCACCCAGAGGAGGATGGATTCCCTTTTGAGTCTGGTTCCTCATGTCGTCTCAGGGAGTTTTTCCTTGCCACCGTCACCCCAGTCTTGCTCATTTGTGATATATGTATCTTTGTGACAAATATATTGTTAAAGTGCTATCAAAATAAATCTCAATTAAATTCCACTGAATGTGGACATTCTTAACTTTAACGTCATATTATTGAGTGTAGCATCTAAAAATAAGCTCGAGGCAAAGTGCGTGTCCTTAAGTGCACATTGATAAACAATTAGTACGCCTAATCTCGATTAAATGTAGTCGCTGTAGAGGAATATATAACATTTCCAAAAGATTTTTTAAAAACATTTAAAAAAAAATAACATTAAAGTACAGTAATCAATTACTAGAAGACCACACTGGTAATTCACAGGAAAGAGGATTTTGGCAGCACTTTAGAATTAAATACTGTGCTGAGACATTAAGGTTTAAAAATTTAAATTAATAAAAATAAAATGAAGTTTTATCCAGTAGTGACTGAGTTTACTGAGTGGGTATAGATGGCAGATGCCAGATTTACACATGTATAATTATATTTTGAAATGCCTGCACTGCTTACTGTTTCACTGGGCAGCAGAGTACACAGTGCTCCAACTTTGACATACTCGCTCTACCCTTAGCCTGATTCTCTCCCAAATACACGTCACACTTACTGTGCCAAAGACCAGCGGCCAAACAACAGCCATACCTGCTTGCATAGTGAACTGAATGGAATTTTGTCTGAGTATATTGTAAAATAAAATGGCATCCTGAAACAGAGTTCTAAAAAAGAAGCAGAAAAACAAAACAAAACAAAAAAAAAAAACTGGCTTCTTGTACTACATTTTTGAAAGCGTTTATTTATTTTGAATGCAGAATAAATTAGACTAACGAAATAGACCTACTCCAAATTCACTTAAGCAAATCCACAGTGCATTTGCAGCAATGTTAAAAGCACTTCTGCTTTAAACAAGTGTATTTGCCATCCTCTGCTTCACTGTGCTCGGTTTCTAGTCAAACTGAAGGTTATAAGGTAAAGTTGCACCTAATTGTAACACATGGTCCATTACGCTATAATGCATTTCCAGAGGATTAGTCGGTCAATACCTGGCAACTCAGATATTTCCTGATCACACTTCGAAAAGATCTTCTACTTGATTCTTTCAATTAGTGAAAGCATTTCCATTCATTTGCACTAGCCTTTATTGATGTTAATCATAGTTTTTAAATATACAGTCCCCTTCGAAAGTATTGGAGCGAAAAGGCTGTACACTGAAGACATTTGGGTTTGAGATCAAAAGATGAATATCAGACAATATATCAGAATTAGATCACACAAGATTAAATCACACTAGATGTGTTAAACAACATGGGACCTTTGGTGGCAGACCAACCTAGGGAAAAAATTTATCAGAGCTATTGCGTAAGCACTGGGTACAGCCAAGACAACAATTTGGAATGTCCTGAAAAAGAAGGAAACTGCTGATGTACTAGAGTTGGAACAGGTCAGCAAAGGAAAACAACAAGAGTTGATAAACATTAGCTACGTTTACATGGACAACAATAATCTAATTATTGGCCTTATTGTGAATAAGACAATATTCTGATTAAGGTGTGTACATGAATTGCTTTTAGAATATACTTTTCATGTTCAGGTTTTACGTTATAGAACATAGAGCGATTAACGGCACACGTCATTACGTCACCGCGACACGCCGTCCGACGTCCCTCCAGATTTTCACGTACCGACATACAGTTCGTCTTCTTTATGGGACCGTATACAGTTTTGGGTGTTTTCAAAGTGTGGAGAAAGATCTGCTCATGATCCAAAACATGCAAGCACAGTGGAGGTAGTGTCATGGTTTGAGCTTGCTTCTAGAACAGGCTCTCTAATCTTTATTGATGATGCAACTCATGATGGTAGCAGCAGAATAAAACATTTCGTCTGGCAATATACAGGGAAACGCATCCAGTCTAATCAGGAGGAACTTCATCATGCAGCAAGACAATGACCCAAAAAGCACTGCCAACTCAACAAAGGACTTTATCAGGGGAAAAGTGGAAGGTTTTAAACTGGCCAAGTCAACCACCAGACCTTAACCCAATTGGGAAGCATTTCAGGAGGAAACTGAAGGGATAAACCACCGAAAACAAGCAACAACTGAAAGAAGCTGCAGTACAAGCCTGGAAAAGCATCACAAAAGTAGAATGCAACAGTTTTGTGATGTCAGTGGGTCACTGACTTAATGCAGTTATTGTAAGCAAAGGATATGCAAACAAACATTAAGTGTTATTAACTTTAATTTACTTTAAGACTATCTGTTCCTAAAAATTTGATAGTCTGACACAAAAGGTGCCATGTTCTAAGTTGTTTAACACATCTACATGTAAACATCAGGAAATGAAAGCTGAAATTCTGATCTATCGTCTCATTCATCTTTTCATCTCAAACAGAAGTGTCTTCAGTTTATTTAAAAAAAAAAAAAAAGGAATTGGCCCTGCTGTTCCAATACTTTCAGAGGGGACTGTGTAAACAACCAGAGTAAGAGTGAATTTGCTTAAAAGTTACAATAGACCTTGAAAAACTTGACTTACAAAAGTGTTTCAAAAAGTCTGTAAAACAACAACGAGGAGAAAAGAAAGGCTGATGGAACTGCTGCCAAAAAAAAGAGTAAAAACATTGGCTGGATATGTACTTAGTAGCAAAAAGCTATCCAACTCTATTCACACCTAAAAAGAAGTTTTCAATGTGAAGGATACAGTGGTATATACAGTGGTAAGGAGCTGTATGTCCTCCTGCAACCCTAAAATCTGCCTCTGGACAATAAAATGAACTTTGGTTTTTGATTAATTGATTTTAATATATAATAATACGCCTGTACATCTTAAAATTAACTTAATCCTCTATGCAGTGGCTTTAAATGTTCCCATAAAACAATAAATCACATTTAACAGTTGTAATTCCGATAAAATGGTCTCCACCCCCTCTTTTTTCCACAGATTTTTCAGTTCACATGATCATATTTTTTATGATGATAAATTCATGCAAAGGAATGCCATGCTTGGCATCTTTGGCTATATTTTTTCACAATTAAAAACCTTCATTTTGCCAAAAACACCGCTAATTTCTAAAGTCAAACAGAGCGAGACAGGGTCAGTGTATCGGCTCTCATATCTCGTATTTTGACCCAAGTTTGCATTGATGTGGTCGACACAGTCAAGTCATGTGGAGTGTGTATTATAACTCTGGTTTTGTTCATAAGGCATGGAAAAGTTATTTAAAGTCTTGATGTGAGATCTATTTCTTAGACCCCTTCTTTTTTTTTTTTATAACAAATAATAAATTGCATTAAATGGCAATTCTACAATTATGGCATTAGAAAATAGAAAGATGCAGAAGCGCTACACTTTCACCCCAAAGAAATCCAAATCATATGCACGTAGAAATTGGAAACGCCTCCGAACCTACACACACTACCCACTTTCCCTGATAACCTAGTGTAATAATAGACGACATTTGCATATTGAAATCTGATTGGTTCTTATATTTTATGAACCAACAACACTAATCTATGATGTATTTAATACCAATTATGAGATTTGTAGCTCTGTTTCTTAAAATAATTTGGCAAAATGGCCAAAACTGTCAAATAAACGGTTTTATGATTAAATCTGCTAATCATTACATCATAAAAAATAAGTTTAGGTGGAAATCTATACTGTCTTAATTACTACAGTACAATTACATATTTAAATAGGAAATAAAACAACCCGACATTTTTTTAAAACTTAAGTTCTGTGGCCAGTGCACAAGTTCATTTATAAACAGTTTACAGGCATTGCTTAATGTTTTTGAGTTAAGAATTTTTTTTTATTTACTTTAGATTCTATACTCAATAAAGCTTACGAAACAAACAAAAAGGAAAATAGCTAAATGCTCAATAATACAAAAAAAAAATAAAATAATAAAACTCAGTGACACGTTAAACATCTCAGGCAAAACAGTAACAGAGTGGCTATTGTACGGTTCAAAAACATAAAAGTTAAATAAATTACAGCTCGAGTGACATAAATGAAGGCAGAGATGCTCTTTTTTTATCATTATACTGTAAATGGCAGTGCAAAAGTAAACAACAACAACAACAACAAAAAAGACTGGAACATAAAAATAAAAGTTGCTTGCGTTATCTCTGTGGTTGATAATGGATAAAGATATGATGCTAGTGGAATATAAAATACAGCCTTATTTGGCAAAATTGTTGTCTTTTTCTCCTCCAAATTCTTCCGTAACAGTGCAAGTAAGGAATGCCAGCGACTGCCAGTGCAATTAATCAAAAAGAAGCACGGACAATATTACTAAACGAAAGACGTCGTTTCCAGACAGTTCTAAAAATCGAAGCTGCGTTAGAAGTAAACTGGAGCTCTAAAGCGACTTTCTCCTTTCCAGGTCTTGCTACAGTAACAGTCTCTGTGAAAGCTAGGTCACATATCTGCAGTCTTCTTAAATGCCCTCTGTGCCATCTTTGGATGCCAAAACGTGTCCCGCTGTACGTTTTAAAATAAATACATTGTGCCTCTAAGAGAGCACTGTGCCCGTGTGGTCACTTTTTTTTTTGTGTGTGTGTGTGTTTGTTTTTGTTTTTTTCCTGGATCACCAGACGAGTCGTCCGCTGGACGTCATAAAGGCCTTTGAGGATCTTCCATATGAAAAGAGTTCAAATGTCCGCTTTGATTTTGTCCAAAGAGTTATCGATTTTCGTCAGAGTCTTTTTGATGCGCAAAGCCGTGAGCCTTGCCGACGGGTTCTGGTACCAACACTCTTTCATGAGTTTGGCGATGGATGTTAAAGTCTGAAAAACAGAGAAAGTATAAGGAATCAAACAACGAAGCGAATGAATCAAGAGTCGTTTATCTCATGACAGTGAGCCAACTGAGGTTGAGACTCCGTCAAAGAGAATCAGGTTGAGGCTCTGACTTAATCCAACGCACCAATTAATCTCTCATTTAATGGTTAGAAGTTGCTGGTTATAGCTCTATGGTACCATTTCTTAACCTTAAGGCTTTCATCTGGTAACTGTGTAAAATATATAAGCCGATATAGCATCATAATGTTCAACATGTTCAAAATCCATGGTTCCTTAGAGGTTAGGAGGTTAATTTGAGTCAGATTTATTCCTTGCGTAATTCAGAAACTATATATCCATGAAATCTACGAAACTATGAATCATAGTTTTTTAGGGCTACTTTTTTAAATTTAACGTGCACTTGATTCCAAATTTAACGGAGGGACGTGAATCAAACACACTCGAGTAGATTTTAAATATGAATAATCATGGTTTACTTATGGTTGATTTTTCACTTATAGAATATCAGTATAGCTTTCCTGTGCTGTATTATGGTTAGGAAATTAAAATGATGAATAACACTTAAGGACCTAAAAGTGTTCAACAATTTTAACTGATTCCGTTCAAATATATACTCACAGAGTCCGAGAACCATCTGTTGGGGATGTTGGGTCTTTGCTGGTCTATACACACCACCTTTTTCATGTCCTCGAAGCTGGGGTCACTAGGCACTACGTCATGGAAGGGAGGTTTGTAGTCTTCTACAATACCTGCAAAGTCAAATTAAATGAATGACTTGGTTCATTAAAAAAAAAGAAGGGAAAAACATTTTTAACTTTCCAATGATCACATTTGTGATCCAGATTTCCAAATAATCAGTTGCCAACAGTTCACCAACGCTGAATTGTGCTCATTTGTCTAATGTGTGGCTTATGCAGGTGGATTATGCAATGGAAATGTGCCCTTGGTCGAGTTTCGTACTGCTGATAGACTCTATTAATAGCAGGCTAAAGCCATAAACAGGAGAGAAATCGGCGTCCATTTCAGATACTGCTTTCAAACACTAGTGATGGCACGACTGTCACATGACTGATCTACAATATGCTTTCGGTCTCAGCCATTAATAGCGCTAGAACATCAGGCTGATCTAGTGCGTTCCCACCCACCCACATTCCCACACCCCGTCTCTGTGTCAGTCCCCCAGACATCCTACAGGAACATCTCTGATCAAGTCTCTCAGTTTCCTTCCTACAATCCCTGCTTCTGCTGAGCAGTTTGTACTTCAAATGGAGGTCCTAAATAAAATTTTAAAAAATCTTATATTAACACTTTCAACAAAGCACAGCATACCACTGACTACTCATGAACATTAAAGCGTAAAGTGCTCCAGCTTCATTAAAACTTTAAAAGTATAAATATAGCCGAATCACTCGGTTTTCATCCTGAGAAATACTTTCCTAACACCTGCTTAAGCGTAGTTTGCATTCCAAGCTTAGCATGACCTCCATAAATACAGTTTGATTAAAAATCTCTGCTTAGCATTTTAAAATGGCTGTATGCTGCACATTTTACTCATTTTGCACGAACCATTCCACCAAATAGTTTGTTTGCTTTTTATTTCTTTGCACAAACTTAACAGAAATTTTGGCCTGGGGATCAAACAAGAGTTATTTGGGAGCAGATTTGCATTTCTAGAAAAAAAATATATAAAATCACCTCTATGAATCTGTAAAGGAGAAAGTTGTAACCTATGATTTTTTGCAGTAAAGAACATCCACCTATTCTGGTCCCACAAGGGAACTATGATAAAAAATAAAATAAAAAACATTCCAGACTGCTTTTATTTCAGAAAATTAAAAGTTTTATAAGCACAGGATGATAAACATTTATGTTAGCGTGTAACTTAACTGACTTAAACGTCTGCCGGAAATCCTGTCAAGTTAGCTCATGCTAACTAGCCGACTAGTGTTAGCAATGAAGAAGATAAACATGTTTAATTATGAAATAAATCCTGTCAGGCAAGTTTATTTCAACTAGTTAACTCTCATTAATCATGAAGATAATGAAAAGTTATCATTACCAGTTAAAATCCTGTCAGGTAAGCTCATTGAACTACCTAGCAAGTGTTAACACTAAAGATCGTGAAAAGCTATGATTATGAATTACATAATCCTGTCAGGTTATCTCATATTTATTTGCAGATAAGGGTTAACACTGAAGATTATGAAAATGTATGATTATGAGATCCGATCAGAAATCCAGACAGTTACAACTCATATTAACTAGCTAGCTAGCACTAACATTGAAGATTGTGGAAATGTATTATTATGACCTTGCTGAAAAAAACCCAACAGAAATTCTAATGGTTTCCACTAAAATACCACTTCAAACCATCAGCTAACCATTAAAATCATTATCATTACTGGTCCTTAATGGTATCCACTAGACATAACATACCACCAATATAAGGCAACAAATTACTAGTAGAGACCCATAGGGACCATTACAGTTTCCATTAAAACCAATACATTTCTCATTATAAACATTAAAACCATTACAAATACTATGAGGGCGTCTATTGTTTTGGGGGGTTTTTTCAGCAGGATAGTTAAAAATCTTGCCCAAAACCTGTCCAATTAGATTTTTTAGTAGCTAAATAGTTTCAACATTTAACATTATAAAAGTTTATTATTATGAGTGAAAATACTGACAGATATCTTGCCAGGTTAGCACTTTAAGTTAAAAATCCTCTAAGAAATCCTGTCGGATTAACTCATGTTAACTAGCTAACTAGTGTTAAGATAAGATAAGATAAGATAAGACTTTATTGATCCCCAGAAGGAAAAATTAGGGAAATTAGAAATTATTAACACTGAAGAGCATGAAAATTTATGAATACGAGATAAAAATCCTGTCAGAAATCCATTAAGGTTAGCTCTTGTTAACTTTCTGGCTAGCGTTAACATTGAAGACCATGATCATTCATGATTATTAGTTAAAAATCCAGTAAGAAATCCTGTCAGGTTTGCTCATGATAGCTAGTTGGCTAATTATGTTTCTGCTGTTGCTATAAGATGATGAGAGAAAGAAAAGATTTGATCAGACTAGACAGCAGGCATCAGAGGAGGTCAAATCTGACTGACCGTTGCTGACTGTGCGTCTGGCGATCTCCCACAGCACGAGGCCGAAAGCCCAGATGTCCACTCGTTTGTATGACTCGAAACAGTCCACCTGAATGGAGTCATCCAGCACCTCAGGGGCCATGTAGCGTTTGGTGCCCACTTTAGGGTTATTCCCCACATCCAGCTCGTTTGTGTCCTGATAATGCATCACAGCCAGGCCTTAGGGGTGGGGGGGGGGGGGGGGAGGATAGAAATACATACTAGATTAACCTTTAAAGACCCTTGTGCAGGTTAATATGGTGCCATCAAAACATTTCATAGTCATTCTGTGTTCAAAACTAGTCAAGTCATTATTTCAAAACGGAAAAAATACACGTTGCCCTCTTGTGGACATAACAATACCATAAGAAAAGGCAGAAATGGAATGGAAACTCAATAAACTATATTGGGCACAAGTGATGAAAAAAACAACCCACTAACAAACAACCTGTGCGGTTAAAAACATTACATTCACTATGATGTACAGTATGACCATAACAGCATTTTTTTTCTAATTCTGTTTCACGGACAAACAACGGCAAAAATAAACCTCTCCCCGATGTGAGATGTGTCTGGTTTCATTCACATCTTCATGGTGTTTACGAAAACCTTGTTTACCAAAAACTCTCAGATCCCAGAACCCATCCCATCTCTGAAGTGAAGCAAAGATTCCTAGTATTCACAGCATGGTATACATTTTAATGGATTTTTCATTAAGGCTTCCGAGTGAAGCTGGGCTGAATTTTCGGAGCCTAATGGACACCTGATGCTCTGGTGAGACGGAAGCGCCTCACCGCATTTTAGTAGGAGTTTTCTGAATAAGGACAAAGTGCTCTCGGTTTCTCTGTAGAGACATAGCACTGGTCGCTATTATTAGCAGGTCAGAATGGCAAATGTTAGTAATGAATTGAGAAGGGGAAAGAAAAAGAAAAAAAACAAAACACACTTGACTAATGAAAAGTCATAAAGTGACCATGAAGTTACAGGACTTATCAAAAGTTGTCTATTAAAATTGGTTATCTGACCTGGAGTAAAGCTAAATTTCCTCTGATTATTGAATGACTGCTTTACACAATACAAATAAAATCTATTAGGCTATTACTAATGTTGATTGTGCTGATTGGGTATATAACAACAACCACCATTACAGGTGCATCCCAAAAAATTCGAATATCATGGAAAATCATCGTTTTTTTCCGTAATTAAATTAAAAAAGTGGAACGTTCATATATGCTAGATTCATTGCACATAAAATATACTAATTTGATATTCTAATTTTTTTAAAATGCACCTGTATATTTATTATTATTAGTAGTAGGGCTGCAACTAACGATTATTTTATTAATCGATTAATCTGTCGATTATTTCTTCGATTAATCGCTTAGTTGGATTTTAAAGGCCAATTTTTATTTTCTGTATTTTTTTCGAAAAAAAACCAAAAAACGTTATTTTACATTCTGCCCGATGTTGACCTGTGCAAATTGAAGGCTATGAAAAAGGTATTCAAAGTAAACATTGAATCAATGTGGGCTACGCTATAAATTATGCAAAGGATTTTTTAAAATGTTAGCATTATATTTTGAAAACAAACAAACAAAAAAAAAACATCTGATTGTCCACAAGCTTTAAAGCAGAAGTTTAAAGCTTTAAAGTTTAAAGTAACATGTTCCTTTATTCTGTAAATATATGACACTTCTTACATTTATATACAATGACGTGTTATAACCCCATTACAGTTACCGCTGTCATAAAAAACACTACTCTTTCTCTTTCTGAACATCGCTAAATATAGCATTAAACAACATATTTGATCAAAATGAATATTTTAGTCAGAGTTATTGTGCTTCCTTTCTATCGCGGCGTTTGATTGACGCGTATGCGTGGACTCCTGCTCGTTCAGTGAAGTTTAACGGAGACTGTCAGGACGAGCCTTTATGTAAAATGGAAATACTGGCGTGAATTTCTAACGTTTATAGATAAGGATATAAAGGTAAAAATGTCATTTCTGCGCTGAAGAAAACATGTCTGGAACACATTAAACAGCACACGCATCTTTCGCAGTGTCTGACATGACAAACCACGTTAATACACCTAGGAGTATATTTGAAGCGCTTAATGTAAAACATTGTCGTGTTTTGGACGACCCGGATCGTGTACTTTTCCGGCAGCGGCTCACTCGGTGACCTCCGCTGTTTTTCACGTGTTTTATTCATAAAAATGCGGTTTTCACCATCGTGAAGTGACGTCACTGACGAGGTTATCTACAGTAACGTCACCGACCCAATTAATCCATAATGAAATTCATTGTCGATTATTCTAATTATCAATTATTATCAATTCTATCGATTAGTTGTTGGAGCCCTAAGTAGTACATAAATGCACTCACTGCTTAAAGAGTAACAATGACCAAACCCATTCCTTTAATATTTTTGCAAACACGCCGTCTATTTTTTTTTTTTATTGCAAAACTGCTAATTAGTATGAAATGAATTGTCTCCAGCCTCAGGCGTATCCTTACCCAGGTCAGCGATGCAACACTGGCCGTTTTTATTCACCAAGATGTTTTTGCTCTTCAGGTCTCGATGAGCTATGGCCGGCTTGCCTTGTGTGCCGAAGATCTCTACATGCAGGTGCGCCAGGCCGCTGGCGATGGACAGCGCCATCCTCAGGCAAGCCGGGGCATCCAGCGTGCTCAGCTGCAGATAGTCATACAGCGAGCCCATCTCGTGGTAATGTGTGATCAGCCATAGCTGAGTGCTGGAGTTACGAGACGTCATGTCGGATGCAATAAAGCCTGTCAGAAGAGGGAAAGAAATATGAATTTGTATTAATCGTACATTACGAACATGTTAATATTCTTATTTTGGGCTAATCCTAATACAGACAGCTGATTAGAACAAATCGACATACCCAGAATGTTCTCGTGCCTCAGCAGCACTGTGTTGTAGATCTCAGTCTCACGGAACCAGGACTTCTCGTCTCTGGAGGAGAAAATTTTCACGGCCACGTTCTCACCCTGCCACTGACCTCTCCACACCTCTCCATAACGCCCTTTCCCTGAGAGACCACACACACACACACACACACACACACATACACATTTTAAGCTCATAGCTGGAAGCACTGCAGCCAGAAAGGATGCGTTTCAATATGTGTACTTCCTCCACAGGAAACTTTTTATAGGAGCTCAGAACTTTACCCGCATTTCCACTGGACAAACCACCAGGGGTGTGACTTTTGTTCCCAGACCGGAGTTCAAAAACGTTTAGCTACTGAGGAGCAGGTACCGTTTTTTGGACTAGGACCTACTCAAGTGACTCAAACCCAGACTTCAGAAAATGACCATCTTTCTTATATCTTATTATTTTAAATCCTGCATTTATCCAACAGTCTATTACTGGAGTTGTTTTATATAGATTACAGAGCACACTGCTAACAAAATTCTGTTTTGGGCTTTACAAAGTTAGCAACTGTATTTTGCATTTGTTGGCTTGCGCAATAAAAAGCAAAACTATAAAGAACAACACATCTTCCTCATGGTCCTCATGTTTGGCACATTACCTCATGTTTGCAACACGGCTTCTTGTGTAGTTCTTGTCCAGAAGTGTTTCAGAACTCTTTAATTCCTTAAAAGGTTCAGAAACACTGGTGGAAACTCAAACGCATACACAACTGCCAAGATTTCTGACAGTAAACCCAGCGTTATCCTTAGCTTAACCTGATAGAACGCTCTAGAAATTTCCACAAAAATGCCGCTGTGCTTAAAACACCATTCAAATGTGTAGCATTATCTTATGAAACAATTTATTCAATCTTATGATCAGTTCGTCATACATTTAACAGCGGATGGTCTTTATCGGTAAATGGCTCAGGCAGTTCTACTTCTCTTAATCCAACCATGTTAGTGGACTTAAAAGGCATGTAGCCTCCAAGCCGTCTGTAGGAAGATTGGGAAAAACATTGTCTCTTGCAGAACACCAAGACTTTGATATTTACTGCCTCTGGAGATCGAACAGACACGCCGGATTAAACACATTCATCTAAGCAGTACCCACACACTCTACATCTGTCTTGCTCGCTCTCTGAGAGAAAAAAATGAAATGGTTTCATGACAGAATCTCTAAAGAGGCCAAACACCAGATGTGTAGGTCCTGGGTAAACCGACAGATGCACAAAATGAGACATTTTCTAAGGAGAAGAGGAGACTGATTAGATACACACCCACACACTCGTTCAGTGTAATCTGTCTAGCGACTGTTCTCTGTACCAGGAAAGGCAGTCCTGAACCGCTGCCTGATGTGCATGAGTGATCCAACAGATCCTGCAATGAGAGACAGAGAGACAGACAGACAGAGAAAGAGAGAGAACTATAAATAATCTTCACACTGAGTCAGAAAATGTTTAGTCAGTCTTTAATGCATAAGAATAGGGTCGCCCTCTGGTGGACAATCTGAAGAAGCAGACGCTAGTTATAAGGTCAGGGCTTTAACCTGTTTTTAAGGAGGGGGAGGAAAAACGACTCACAAGCTAGACTTTCAGTCTTTGGTACGTCATTAACTACGACCAAGAAGCAACTATACAGTGAACTTTCTTTAATCCAGGGCTTCCTCCAAAAAGCTCGTTCACAGAGTATTAAAAAGTTGATATGGGTGTATACATGAAAGTAGGAAATTGCAACTATCAAGATTCTACAGCTTGTGTGTTTCCTCCAAAGCTACACCCAAAAACACATTTATGTGGTCTTCCTAGGCAAGGGGTTCTCAAACATGTTGTATTCAGGGACAGCTTCAACTGTAAAATCAATTCAATTCAACTGAGCTCATCAGTACAGATTTATTCCCATTATTTCCCCAGATTTTATTCCCATTATTTTAGTGTGTGCAGTAATATTTTGTATATTTACTACACTTCCCACTAACAGAACACATTTGGTCCAATTTGATATTATTTATAAGCTGACTTGAATTGGAATAGTTTAATTGTTCATATCCATCCATCCATTTTACATACCGTTTATTCTACACAGGGTTGCGGGGGATGCTGGAGTCTATCCCAGGGAACTTGGGCAATAAGGTGGGGGACCCCTGGACGGGGTGCCAACCCATCGCAGGGTACAACCACACACACACAAACACACACACACTCACAAAACCATTCTCACGCATTACGGACAATTTTGGAAATACCGGTCAGCCTGCACCGCAGGTCTTTGGACTGGGGAGGAAACGGGAGTGCCCAGAGGAAACCCCCGAAGCACGGGGAGAACATGCATTGAACCCCCAAATCTGAGGTGCGTGGCAAACGTTTTAACCACTAAACCACCATGCCCCCCTTGATAGTTTATATAGTATTCAAATATAATATTATTAATAAAATTCTAATTTTAGTGGTCACACACACAACCATACACAGTACGACATGCAGTGAAAAGTTTTTTGCAACTGTCTGGTGACATAAAAAACAGAATTTACATAAAACAGAATTTATTAGCATAGAAGTAGAAACAGAAAAATATAAACATATAATACAAAGATATAAAATATAATAATAATAATAATGTAATAACTAGCAGAATCTTAATAAATAATGAATAAAATAACTTTGAAAATGTTGGGTTGTGATTTCCATCAATACAACAACAATTTTTTAATTTTTATTTATGTATTTATTTATTTTTAAATCACAGACCCAGTGGGGTCCCTGAATCCCACGTTGAGAACCAATGGCCTGGGCCAGAACATCAGAATGTCAGTACAACATCCTGAGCTTTTTTTAAAAAATTTTTATGACAGGTGAAGTTTTTTGAATTGAGGAGAGATTTTTAATATTACAAATCCCCAACCCTTCTTGAAATATCATCTTATTATTTAGTTATTGATCTTAAAAATGTAGAGTAGCTAATATTCATAATTCAGTAATTAGTGTAAAAAAATAGTACTCTAGATGATTTCATACATATAAATGTGCTGGCCAAAAATCATACAACTGACAAATTATTCCCCATTTAATAATTCTGGATTTTCAAGAATTCATTATGAAGCCATTTTTACTACAACGCAAATACAGCTACTAAAGCTATATTTAAACCAGAACACATCCAATCTGTTTTGCTGTTGGAAGGAGATCTCACCGAGTCAGACCCAGTTTGACTTTCCACAATTAGAAGCTTCACTAGTGCCAGCACTTATCCCGTTCCTAATCCTCCTTCCAGATTCAGTTTAAACCTGGTGTGTCTGTTTCTCTGGACTGATTTGTAATGCAGACTCCTAACACCACCAGATGGAGACATTGAGCAACCAAGCAGACCTGGACTTCTAGCAGCACTGCATGCTATTTAAATAAAAACATACAAGAACATGAAAAGACGATCTAATCCAAAGCAGCAACCAGAGATAAACACATCTGCATGATGAGGACAATTTGGAGAGCAGGGGAATGCAAGCGTGAGAGCACAAATGTAAACCCCTGCAGCTTTAAACAGTCATCTGGGCTGGGTACTCTTTAATACACTATGGCTTTGGAAGCTCTGTAGCTGTATGGTGTTTTTTTTTTTTTTTACCCTCCCCCCCCCCCCCCCCCCCCCACCAAAAACAAAAAAATCCAACTTTAAACGCAAGACAACCAAGAGATGCTGCATCAAGAGCCTCTTCAACTGTTCCTAATATCATCTCTGGCCTTCTCTACCTCTCTCACAGCACTGGAAAGTATTTTTTAATTATGCTCAGGCAAACACTCAGCCACCGCATAGTTCAGCCCAGTTGCCAAGCACTCCACGAGGCTCTGTGAATACGGCTTGAAAAAGATCCAACACCAGCAACTCAACAAACACACCCGGCAACGCTGTAGGAGACTGCTAAGGAAGCGGGCTAAATGCCCCGGCTCGCTTGCCTGAGGGGGGATTAATGAAGTCAGGCACAGATTTGTGGGAGGTTTTCAGAAAGGACAACTGCACTAACTTGAGCAAATAAACACCAAGAGCCAAGAAAGGAGCACTCAGTGAGGGACACAGCTCGCTGGGGTTGATAGTGCAGAATTATTATGGAAATGACAGAAGCCAAACATCCCTCATTTTAAAAAAAATATTGCAGTTGTAACCAATCATTTAAAAAAAATTTTCAAAAGATGCAAAACCTTTTTTTCCCTAAAAATATAACAGCAAATTACCATAAAATATTCAATGGACTGCTTTGCTATAAAATTATCATGCACATGAAAAGCCCCTGAAGGTGGCATTTTAAACCATTCAAAATAATCTGTTTTACTGATTAGATTTTTACCCAAGAAACTTCTAAAACCAAACACTAAAACACAACACATACCCTTATTAAAAATGCAAGGCTTTGTGAATATTCATTGAAAACATTCAATTTGAAAATGGCTCCGTATTTTTTCCCTCTATATTTATTTTCAAGCCAGCCAGTTAGTAAATTATCTTGTAAAATAGATTGCGTTTGTCATAAGGTGATGCCGTATCATTACTTTTGTATTTATATGGTTAAATTCTTATCTCTGAACTGCAGCTTGTCAAAATACATTATAACAATTTCAATTCTGCTTATCAAACATTAGCCAATTTAGCTAGCTAGCTTATCATGTACGTTTTATAACTAAAAGTTTCCTCTAATAATTTTGTCATCGGATGTGAGAACCTTCGAGCCTTTTTTCTGAGATCACAAAATGAACTTTAAAATCAACTATACAATCCCATTTTTGAGTACAGGGTTACTTTATCAGTTTAAGCAGCAATTAGGGGACCAAGCACTTCTGTGTAGGTACATAAAGCGCGTGCAAGTCTTACCGCGAGTGTGCTTTCGCCGACGTTGGATGCGATGAGTCCGTCAATGGTGCCGTACTCGGCATCGCGGGCCGTCAACCGCTCCATCTGGTTACGGTGGATTCGACGGAAAATCAAGATGGCCACCGTTGAAAGGATAATGAGGACAATCACTGGAGCCACAATTACGATGACCAATGTTGTTACACTATAGTTAGGGCCCTCTGCCACTGTGAGAGAGAAAGAGAAATTATTAAACACAATTGTGCAATAAATTTCATTTTACAGATCTATTTCCCTTAGTGGCACTAAAAAGACTTGAACATCTGTGGCAATTGTATTATTATTGTACATAGGAGAAAGGGTGCAGAGATGTAATTATTAACTCGGTTCAACTCGGTTCAAATGTTCATGAATTCTTTCTATTCATTTTAAACACAAAGAGACTTTTTTTTTTAAGTCCATTTACCCAGGTGTGCCTTGTTGCCTGAGGGTAAATACACAAACACACACATACAGACACACAAAGGAGCTGCAGTTCAGACTGGGCTTTTGCTGGGAGAGGCTATAATAATTAGGTATGCTGAAGCCCACACTCGGTCTCACTGCACCCAAACTGCCTGGACCACACAGAGAGTGGCTAACAGTACAACACACACACACACACACACACACATCTTTATCCTTCTCTGAGGCACCTACACAGTGGGAGAGCACATGGCGCTGGCTTGTGGAGGTCCACGAACGGACAGTAGGCTGATCGAGTTAATGGTGGACAGAATCAGAGTGGGTTTACATTTGAGTTGGGGTGTGGAAAAGATGAGTAAAGGCTATAGAAAAACTCAAGAGCCCTGTGATGGTTTAAGGAGAGTTAAGCCCAGGCTAAAAGTAGGCTGAGAAAGGGTTCTGAGTGGGTTCTAAAGTTAGGCTCAGAGTGGGCTGAGTCAAGGCTTTTAGAAAGTCAGAAAAGCACTTTGGAAAGAGGAGCTCAAGACAGTTCAGAATTCATTCGCAGGAACAGAAACATCCAAACTAGCTTCCCATCTCCGCAGTGAGTAGCCAGTAGTGGCGTATACAGGGTTTGGGAATTGTCAGGAATTTCAGCTGCAACAAAACGAACACATATGAGGAGAGGTTGGTTGAGATGCATTGTGAAGAAGCACCAGCAGATGAGAAGCTATTCATTTAACAAATTCCCCATAAAGTTGTTGTGTAATTCCTGCTTTGAATCAAGAAGTGTGGGTTCATCTCAGATAAGTGCTACAGTGTTTAACTAACCTAGCCTAAACAATATATAATTTAAAGCGCACCTATTATGGTTTTGAAACGTGCCTAATTTTGTTTTAAAGGTCTCATACAATAGATTTACATGCATCCAAGATCAAAAAACACTTTAATGTGTTCATAATTTAAACTGCAGCATTACCTTTTTTCCCCCCAGTGTCACAAACGACTCGTTTAATGATCCGTTCTAAAGGATTCATTCTAAACTCCTCCTTTCAGAGAGCATACTCTGCTCTGATTGGTCAGATGTCCTAGTCTGTTGTGATTGGACTACTGCTGTCCGTGTGTGTCAAAAAGGAAACGCCCACTACCATAACTAGTTTCAACTCCCTCTGCTCGCGAACAGCCGATGAAGACCAGAGGCGGGGCTTTTTGTTACAATCCTACGTAGGTTAGTACAGGAAGTAAAGTCTGGAATCACTAACGACTCGTTTCAGCTGTTCAGAATCGATTCCTTCGTTTGGGAGTCGATAACTCAATTTGTCGTGCGCTTTGATTTTTGAAACTTTGCAGATGTTTTTACATTCACAAACAGCTCTATAACACACTACATCTAAGGTCATATTTGAAAAATCATAATAGGTGCACTTTAATGAATCTAGTTATACTTTTTTTGTTCGTTGGAGTAGATCTTCTCTTTCAAGTCAACTTCATATAGCTGTTTCTTATGAAGTTAGCATTTAGAGAGCTGTTGCTTGGGAATAGCATAGCTAACAACATTTTTAATAAGTATTTTCCACCCAGCACTGCTGAGACAATATGATTCCTTAGATGATGATTTTTTTTTTTATCTTCTCAGGTAAAGCCTACCAGCATTTTGTTAGAACAGACAACAAATGAGATGTAATTTGTGATGTAAGTTCAACACAGCAACATCCATAGTGGCACGAGTAGGAACATGACGCTTAACGTCTTTATGCCTTTGAATCAGGTTTGAGTTTCTATTTCTAGCGCTGGGATGTTTTAAAATCTCTACAAAGGACTACCTGCTATCTACTACCACAACACCTTATAGAACTGCAAGCCTGCAAATAACTAACATACCTCCTACTCTTGAGAATACACAGTATTTACAGCTACTTCAGATAAAGCAGAAATACTGGAACCAGTAGTTTCTGACGTCCTACCTCCTACCTGAAAAGCTCCCTCAACTGTAAAAAGAATTTTCACCGTGAACTAGCACTTGTTTCAAATAAGCTTGCAAACCATCCAAGCATAGTGGTTTTGCTAGTTCAATCATTTTGAAAGTGATTCAGTGCTACAAATGCTGCAAAATGAGTGTCCTTCACTGTTTAAGGTCAGTCATTTCACAGTAACCAGCACTTGTTTGGCTTCTATCTGGAGCAAGTAACAAGAAGTAATTCAGTGCTATAAAAAAAAGTTCACAAAAATCTGGCATAAAACAAATTAAGCTTCCAGTTATTAGACTACATTTCGGTATTTCGTCATGTTAAAATATAGTTCGAAAACCTGGTTCAACGTATAATAGTGCTCCACCGTTCTTGTTCTTGCTTCGCACTACGGGCGTCGCATTGTTGGAACGACGCTACAGAATTCCGGCTGCGAGTTCTTGATAAAGTGAAAGTGTATTACAAGTTGGAAAGCTGTTTAGAATGTACGCATATATGCATTTCCTACTCGGGGGTCGGCAACTTCCTGGTTTCTACTCGGTCACGAACGCAGCGTTAAACCAGACTTGACGGCACAGAGTGGGTCTGCGCTAAAGGTGGGCTGAGATGTTAAAATGGGTTAAACACAGGATATAAAGGTAGGCCAAACAAGGGCTTATGATTGTCCTGAACTACAGCACGCAGCCAGCAGCTCCACACAGTAGAACCGCCCACACACTCCCATGTGAGACTGCAGGAGAGCGGGCTGCACTCCAGACAAAGACGCCATTTTCTGCTCACTTGCATTCAAGACTCCGTTTTTCCCCATACAGCATACAGGGAGGAATCCAGCAATCTGATTAAAATTGTGCTACGTCTCACATACACACACACACGTATGCAGAATAAGATATGCACACACACACACGGCTACAATTTAAAAAGACATCATAATTCCTCTCTCATAATTCCCCCTTTCATTCCTCCAAGAGATGAATGCAGAGTTAAGACACGAAAGCATTTTCTTCTATCCCAACTGATCTGATAAATCCTCATCTCCCGCGCTTTCTGATGTGTGACAGACATAAGCTCTATCTCAAAGGTCAAGAAGAAGCTAAAGAAGAAAAATATCATTCTTGCAAAACCTGTTTTTTTTTTTTGTTCCGAAGCGATCACAGTACTGACAACCGAAGACGCCTGCTTGTTAGAACGTCATGTGCTCATGCTGATATGGGAATTTTTTAACTAAGAATTTTAACTAAGAATTGTGCAACAGGAGTTCAATTCCCACCGTGGCCCTGTGTGCGCGGAGTTTGCATGTTCTCCCCGTGCTGCGGGGTTTCCTCTGGGTACTCCGGTTTCCTCCCCCAGTCCAAAGACATGCATGGTAGGCTGATTGGCATGTCCAAAGTGTCCGTAGAGTATGAATGGGTGTGTGAGTGTGTATGTGATTGTGCCCTGCGATGGATTGGCACCCTGTCCAGGGTGTTCCCCGCCTTGTGCCCGATGCTCCCTGGGATAGGCTCCAGGTTTACCTGAGTCTCTGAAGGAAGTGACATAATTACATATCCAAAGGCAAGCAAATTCTCATTTGAACATTTAAGATCCCATATTCTACATTTATTTGTGTCAAGTCTGTAAAAACTTTTTTTTTCCCCCCATGGAAATTATTCTTATTTCTTGATATTTGAAAAGGGGTCTGAAAAAAAAATGTACATTTTCTTTCTTTCCACATTTTTCAGACTTATGCACTAATCTAGACGTGATACTGAATTTACAATTTTAGTCATTTTGTTCTATGGATGAATACTGGTATCCAAGTTGTATATGAATAATTAATTATATGGTAAATAATTTGTACATTATTCACTATATATGCTCGCTGCATGGGATTTGGGATTTAGCTTAATTGTGCATTAGAGAAGCTGAAATATCATTAACATTAAAGATGAAGGATTTCTTAAAAGACTTAAGCAAAGCCCATCCATCCATTTTCCATACCGCTTATCCTACACAGGGTCATGGGGGATCCTGGAGTCTATCCCAGGGAACTCGGGGCACAAGGCAGGACACACCCTGGACGAGTGGACGATCCTTTGATTATGAAATCAACAGTTTTCACCATTAATGGTTTGTGTTTTTACAATTTTACAAATGGTTTGTAGATTTTTACAATTCTGTAAAAATCCCAATTCTGTAAAAATCTATCCTATCTACTGCTACCATCATAATCAAAGCACAAACTTCACAGGCTCCTGGAAGGCACGTGGGCATGGCGACTCGCCTGATTCCTGTTTCCACAAGGACGGGAGCGGAAGAAATCAGTCACTGAAGCGGGAAAATTGCTGTCCGGGAGCTTCCCTTTCGCAGCAGGACTGTTTCCCATCTTTACTGTGTGACATGTAAAGCTGAGGCATGCGTGAGTCCGAAAAGACCGAATTCAGAGGCGTGATGATGGCAGATAATTTCATGCCTTGCTGTGCCGAGCAGAAACGTGTCAGCCTGAGCCTCGGCGAAACGAAGCCTAGCACAGGCCTCTGATCGTGAAACGGGGATTTGAGAACCGTCGCTGGAATCTCAGCCCAAAATGGAGGTGATGTGAGAGAGGAGAAAGGAGAGGTGAAGGGCATTCAGGGACTGTAATCCAGGATTCACACAGAAACACGCCCCAGCACCTGCTGCACTGCTCCTGCTCCTGTGTGAGGACGCCAAGCTTTAGTACAACAACAAAAGGGTTTCACCGACCGTGCCTATGATCAGAGTGGGGCTAATAAAACGAGCAGCAGGTGTGTGAAGGTGTGAGGAGACACACAGTGCATGCTTACAAGCATGAAAACGGTGGCGTTTTTGTTCGAAAGCGTAATAAGGTCATAATCACGTGACCTTCGGGTAACGATTTCATCAGTGTTGCTTATCAGAGTTTTTACGGAATGAAACACCTGTAGGGGTGTGCTGTTACAGGAAAATAATCAACAATGGGCTGGTGTGATATGAGGTAGAGTAGCTACTGTTACCATCCAAACATTCTTTTCCTATAACAGCACAAGTTTGTTTGGTTACTTCTCTTATACCACAGTAATGTGATTTCAGGTTTTATTTTTCTGTTTTAAGTTGCATTACGTTTAAAATGACATCTAATTCCTGTCATCACTTATGTTACAGCAGCTATTATTCCCTCACCAGGCTCTCGACGTTAATGAGACAAACAAATTTGATTCGTCAACAATTAGTTCGTCTGAATGAGATGTTGCTTTAGAAACAATAACATATCACAACGAGCACGTTAATAAACCTGTGCTTTACCGTGTATATATATATATATATATATATATATATATATATATATATATATATATATATATATATATATATATATATATATATAATAAGAAGAAAAATTATAATCGGAAGTACCACATGAGACAAGAAATTGCTGATTAACTTGGAAATCCTAATGCTAGGTCAGTCTTGCTGTTGTAGATGTGTTGTAGAGATTAACGTTTTGAATGAGCCAAAGGAGTTTACTGCACCAAAATCCGGCGTGTCCAACAGTAATGTTTTCTCTTCCTCAAACATTCCAGCATTAAATCCTTTACAACCTCTTTTTTTTTTTTTGGAACTTCTACTTTCCTTTTTCAATTATCGATGACGTAAAATTATTGTTTCTTATGGCAAAAACAAAATGATGGACATCCTTGCACATGGCACAATATGCACTGTTGTAATGTGGTAATTTTTGTTTGTATATATGTATATAGATGTGTGTGTGTGTGTGTGTGTGTTACCTCGGATTGGCAGAGCCACGCTGAGGTTCATATTACACAGGTGAGTTTGGCAGCACTCGACAATCTGGTCAGGTGAGGGCGGGGTTTTGCAGGTCAAGCGACTCTGCTCGTACACAGTGAAGCAACCCTTCTGATGGACCAGCATTCCGTCAGTCACAGTCAGAGAAGAGAAACACTGCTGTCCCTTACACCGCTCACCCATCACACAAGAACGACCCTCACACACACACTCGTGCTCTTTTTGTTTCGTCTCTGTGTCTGTTTAGAGGGAGGACCAGAGAAAGAACGGGTGTGCGGGTTAGCGAAGAATGCGATTGAATTTTAATTCAAATACATTACACCACAGTGTATATACTGTATATACAGTGTTATACGCTCGATTCTGATTGGTTAGAAGCCGTTGATTCATTTTCTATAACAGTATGGCCATTAAAAGACATGTAATTGTTGATATGGTGACATGAAGGGGACATTTATTTAGCACTTTTGGAAGGATTTGTTTCGCAGATGTTCCAGGACATTAAACAGATAAAATGTATGCAATTCTTTAATTATTAAAAAATAAATTGTTGGCAAATGGATATGGTATAAAACGAATAAAACAATTTGAGACATGCTGTTATGGGAAAGTCAACTTCAGGGTGTTAACAGTAACTCTGCATCACACCACCCCATCATTGATTATTTGCCTACAACAGCATGCCTCCATGTGATGTAACTGCAGTTATGATTGATATCCAACTAAACTAAAGTGGTAAAGCGACCTACCTCTGGCTGGAGGTTCCACTGTAATGTTGGCGTTACACAGGTGGCCTGTGCAACATTTAATGATGCTATTAGATGATTTGGGTGTGTCACAGTTAGCCCCGCCCCTCTGGGAGCCAGAGAAACAGCCTTTACGGTGTTGTAGGTTTCCGTTGGTGACTGTGACTGAGGAGAAACATTGCTCTCCTACACACCGCCCCCCACTCAGACAATCCGCTCCCTCACACACACACACATGCTGTGTGGAGTCCTTATCTGGAAAGGAAACAAACGGATGATAAACATAATTGTAAGTATGCTAGTCTAGATAATCTGCATATCCTGCCCATGTATGCTGGTCTAATTTAGTTTAGCACAGTCTGGTTATCCTAGTCTAGATTAGTTTATCCTGGTCTGTGTATACTGGTCTAGATTAGATTATCCTGGTGTGTATATGCTGGTCTAGATTAGTTTATCCTGGTCTGTATATGGTAATCTAGATAAAATGAGCCTAGTCTCAGTCACCTGATCTAAATTAGTTTATCCTAATTTATATATGATGGTCTAGATTAGATTATCCTGGTGTGTATATGCTGGTCTAGATTAGATTATCCTGGTGTGTATATGCTGGTCTAGATTAGATTATCCTGGTCTGTATATGCTGGTCTAGATTAGATTATCCTGGTGTGTATATGCTGGTCTAGATTAGATTATCCTGGTCTGTATATGCTGGTCTAGATTAGATTATCCTGGTGTGTACAGTATATGCTGGTCTAGATTAGTTTATCCTGGTCTGTATATGCTGGTCTAGATTAGCTGATTCTGGTGTGTATATGCTGGTCTAGATTAGTTTATCCTAGTGTGTATATGCTGGTCTAGATTAGATTATCCTGGTCTGTATATGCTGGTCTAGATTAGATTATCCTGGTGTGTATATGCTGGTCTAGATTAGATTATCCTGGTGTGTATATGGTGGTCTAGATTAGATTATCCTGGTCTGTATATGCTGGTCTAGATTAGATTATCCAAGTCTGTATATGCTGGTCTAGATTAGATTATCCCAGTCTGTATATGCTGGTCTAGATTAGATTATCCAAGTCTGTATATGCTGGTCTAGATTAGATTATCCAGATTAGACACTTAGATTAGACACCTTTTGCACATTTCTGTTATCAACAAAGTGAAAGTGCGTAACAAAAAGTTTGCAATATTTGCTGCCTCCCTCCTGTTTCCATCCAATTGGCCTTTTACCATTTTACCCTCACTTGGCTCAGCACGCATGAATAAATTTGGCCGAACAATGACGTGTTTGATGACGTGACCAGCCTAGCAACCAGAGTGAGACGCGCGAATGTCACGATCTCCCCTTCTGGCAGCGTGCTCGGAGAGATGAGGGGGCGCGCGCATGCACGAGCTACGTGCACGAATGCTGAGCGAGCGCATGCTCTTCGGATGTCGACAACCGTGACATTGTTTACTATGGACACATGCGTTTGTTTTGTTTCTGTTCTGTCTCCTCCCTGTTTTGTCACTGGTTGTTGTTCAGGGGTGTGGCTTTATTGTTTTCAGCTGCCAGTGCTCAGCGCTGACTATATTCGGGATATATACCGCTCGCGTCCCTGTACACCTCACGGAGTATTCTGTCACGTCGCGAGACGTAAGGGAGTAGAGTACGGAAGCAGGTGCAGGTAAAGACGTATTTATTTAAGGGCAGGCAGACAAATCCAAATCGTAATCCAAAAAACGTAGTCAAGACAGGTAAAGGGTCGGGAGATCGGCAAACAGGCATAAACGGGGCAAAGCAGGAATCAAAGTCGCGGTCACAGAAAACAGGGTCAAAACACAACAAGAAACATGAACTAGTACTATGGACTGGGAGCGGAAACACCAGCAGGGACTAAATGAACTAATCTATAGTTTAAACTAACTAAATCTATCAAGGAACATAACATTAACAACGTATCTAACTATACTATATCTACTATAATACTCCGCGAGGTGTACAGGGACGCGAGCGGTATATATCCCCAATATAATCAGCCGTATAGAACCCAATAGAACCATTTTCTGCACTCTTGTCGATGCACTTTTTAATGCACTTTTTTGTTGTAGGCTTCAGAGTGTTCCATTCTTTCAGCAGTCAGTTATAGGCCTAACATCGGCTATTCAAGGGGGGCTCAAAGATGACCACATCAAAATATTTTAATTTTACTCATTTATTTATTTAAAGTTATATTGTGCCTTGTTGGTAGCCTATGCCTGCTGGAATGAAAAAAAAAGGTTCAGTGTTAAATAAATATTTTGAAATTGTAGTTTTTGTAATTGATTTTTTTCTTTGAAAAGCAAGACAAAATAGTAAAAAGCACATTTTCACTATTTAATTTATGCAATGGTGAAGAAAATGGCAAAATAAATGGAAAAAACGCAAAAAAAAACGTGTTTGGTATTCGGCCTGCAGCCAAGTTTTTCATTCGATTTGATTTCGACTTCGGCCAAGAATTTCCATTTCAGTGCATCCCTAATTCATACTAAAACAGCTCGAAGGTGCTGTTCAAGAAACAGACAAAAAATGTCTGCCTCCCTTTCTGGATAGAATACACATAAAATAAGAAAAGTTAGTTTCTGCGCTTCTTAACAGTTTGCGTTGTAGTGCTCTCCGCCAGCATTTACGTGACTCTTCTCAGTGGTCAAAGACAACACCGATCAGCTGAATAGTGTGCAGACGTAAAATACATTCTCGGTCAGCGCCACCTATCGTGCAGGAGTGAATTAGCTGAAGGGGATCAATCGTTTCGCGTTCGGTGTGAAGATATCGTTCGTTGGCGATTCGATTCGCTTTATCACGTCACACTCAGTGTGAAAGGCCCTTTAGTCCAAGTAACCTGGTTTAAATTGGTTTATTCTGGTCTAGCCACACACACACACACGCACACAAGTATATATTAGTTTATCCTGGTATGTGCATGCTGATTTCGATTAGTTTGTCCTGGTCTCTGTACGGTAGTCCAGTTTAGACTAGTCCAAGTATCCTGATCTAGACTGGTTTATCCTGGACTGTGCATGCTGCTCAAGATTTGTTTATCTGGGTATAGATTAATCCTGGTCTGTATATGACCAGGCTACAATGGTTTAGATTAGGTTATCCGGGTCCGAGTATCCTGGTCTAGATTTGTTTATAATAATAGTCTGAGTATTTTGGTCGTGGTTAGTTTTTCCTAGTCTAGATTACTTTATCCTGGTCTAGATTAGTTAATCCAGGTCTGCCTACCCTGGTCTAGATTAGTTTATCCTGGTGTATATATAAATATGCAGGTCAAGGCTAATTGATGGTAGACATTTCAGATCTCTGGTGTATCTGTGTCTAATGACAACGGTTTCTTTAGGTCCTTAGGAGGCTCACCTGAGCTTGGTATGTCCACAGTAAGGTTGCTGTTGCACAGTGTTCCCTGGCAGCACTGCACCATGACGCCAGACTCAGGTGGGGAGCTTCCGCACTGTACCGCCTCTTCCTCCGTACCCACAATGCACCCCTTCTGTCGCAGGGCCGTCCCGTTCCGGATGGAGACGGAAGAGAAGCACTGCTGGCCAAAGCAGCGACCGTTGCTGCCGCATGTCTGCCACTCGCACACACACTCAAAGTCATTCACTGTTGCTTTATCTACGCAGGACACACACATATACACACACGGGTGAGTGAATCATTCTTCCTCCCTCCTTTTATCTGCAGTACTGCGATGCAGAGAGCCGGCAATGTCAAATACTACTTCAGAGGATACTAAAGTGTGCTATGCAAAGCAGCAGTGAAATACAAGAAGGAAAGTCGAAAGAAGGACACAGAGTTTGGGATTCATTACACAAAGCCTTGCACATCATTTCCATTGTGGATTGGTTAATACATTATAAGCAGAAGGGGAGACGGAGAGAGAGAGAGAGAGACAGACAGACAGAGAGAGACAGAGAGAGAGAGACAGAGAGACAGACAGAGAGACAGAGAAAGAGAGACAGAGAGAGAGCGAGACAGAGAGACAAAGAGAGACAGAGAGAGACACAGAGAGGGAGACAGACAGACAAAGAGAGACAGACAGACAGAAAGAGAGACAGAGAAAGAGAGACAGAGAAAGAGAGACAGAGAGAGAAAAAGAGACCGAGAGAGAGAAAAAGAGACCGAGAGAGAGAAAAAGAGACCGAGAGAGAGCGAGACAGAGAGTGAGAGAGTGAGAGAGAGAGAGAGAGAGAGGTCTCAAATGCTCAGTCATCATTCTAGCTCTGAAAGGCAATCAGTGAAGCCATCACAAATAAGTTGGCACACACGGAGAGAGAGTGAGTGTCCTTGAACAAAGAAGGATGCTACCTAACTCTCACTCACTCCCGCGTTCTCACAAACACACACACACACACACACACACACACACACACACAAGTCTGTAAATGGCCCTTCAGAGATTTGCTATCCTCCTGCATGTGAGCTTATGACGAAACGGAATCTGTGCAACTTTTACCTTCCACACTGGCAGCTGGTAAAACCATCAAGACCACAAGCAGGAGGATCATGATGCCATGGACCATCGCAGACCTGGAAACCAACGCAAAGAAAAACATCAGAAATTTAAACAAAATATGCTTCATATAAGCAGATTTCACCTTCTGTTTCTTTACAACTGCTAACTCATATTATTCTGAGTTCGGAGTAATGAAACTGCGTAGTTGCAAAAGAAAGAAAAAAGAAAAAGAGAAAGAAAAAAAAAAAACACCCCCCACACACGCAGACAGACGAAGACACCCTCCTACTGCTTGCCAGAAAAAAGGAGATGCAATTCAAACACCAGAGAGCAGAGCGTGGAAGAGGAGGTGGAGAGATGGCAATAAAGTGAGTGTCAGAGAAGGGAAGTAGGCAGGCAAAGAGAGAGGGGGAACACAAGATTAGTGAAGCAAGAGGTCAGGATTCCTCCGAATACAACAGTTGAGAAAAGACTTCCATCGGTTATATTTACAAGCAGATTTTCATCCAGCTGAATGACTTCATCATTTCAAGTGCGAACAAATTGTTTAGAAACACTCGAAACTCTTGAGATTCTTTGTTGACATGCAAGGTACGTGTAATCCCGAGTGTATTCATGGCATGTGAAGAGAGTGTCCGCGTACTACACCTGAGCCCAGTCAGGATGGAACAGGTACGTCTTAGCTCAGCACGTTAACAGAGTTTTGCGCTCATCTTCCTGGTGTTTTCAACACATCGTAAATCGTGTCAGTCTCAGCAAAATGTGCTCTACTCCGAATTCCCTCACTAAAGGCGAGAAAACCCACGTCATTCTGTTTTAAAACACTAGGTGGACGCTCTTGCAACTTAAAAGCCATTTTGGCTGCCATCATGCTTGATAACGAACACAGAATGTATGCCAAGATATCGATAAGTAAACATAATGTACATAAAATAACCACATTATTGACTATATTATTGATTATAGAGCTTTTCACACTGCGCTTAACCCAGGGCTATCGTGGTTCTAAACCTTGCTTTTAACCCCAGGAAGAGGAACATTTCACACCTCTAATTTAAAAGCAGGGTTAGGATCGCTTTTTACCCATCTAACATTTACATGTTATGGCATTTGGCATACGCGCTTATCCAGAGCGACTTACATTTATCTCATTTATACAACTGAGCAATTGAGGGTTAAGGGCCTTGCCAAGGGACCCACATTGGTACCCACACTTGACCTCCTGACCTTCTGATCAGTAACCCAGAGCCTTTAACCACTCCCCCGGGATTATGAAACCTTGCTCCGAAGCAGGGTTAGCACCACTTTTGCGGGGTTAACCTGCATTGCGGTGCCAAACATGTACTTTGTGAAAAATGTTACGGCTAGATGCATCCAATCAGAAACTGGTATATTGCGATTGCTAGGCAAACATTAACAAGTTTGATTTTCCTTCACTGACCTCACAGTCTGTGTCAAAATATACTGTAGAAAAAGGGGGTGGTCCAGTTAAGACGTAGTGCTAATTTCTGGACCATAAAAAAAAAAAATGTCAACAAAAGTCTTAAACTAAAGCAAGCCACTGCATGGCAATACTGAGAAGAAGATATGAAGGATGTGTGAAACTGGATGATTATTACGGTATTAGAGATATTTGTAAACATTATAAACCACACACTTAATATGAACGAGCAAACGGATGCGAGTATGGGGTTTCGGGCTCTGCGGGACACGAGCTCTTTTCCGGCTGGGCACGGAATCAACGGCAAGTTTAAAATCCTGAACTAAAGTGGGTCTCATGCCTTTCTGTCGTCCTGGCAACAAGGCACTGAGTGGCAAGCTGTGGGAAGACTGGAGCACTCCGATTGGCTAGGACAGAGTGAGAGTAAGGGAGAGAGAGAGAGAGAAAAGAGAAAGAGAGCGAGAGACAGATAGACAGAGGAGGGGAGGCTGCCTGGCAGATAGAGTGGAGAAGCCAGACGTGAGAGGAGGAGGAGGTGGAGGAGGAGGAGGAGGAGAGAGGGATAGACGCACAGCAGGACGGATGAGTGCAGAATTTGAGTGTATTTCAGAGCCAGGATCCCTAAATTCAGCCCACTCACACACATACCTTCCAACTTCATTTCAGTCATTTAGCCCGTACACACACACAGAGTATATAAAAGCCCACTCAAAATCTACTATCATCGTTGTTCTTGCAACGTGATAAAACGCTAGCAGCTAAGAGCTCCCTCGTGACCTGTTTATTCCACACAAATCACTTATCTAGCTTATGTGTGTGGATGTGTGTGGATGTGTGAGTGTGTGTGTGTGAGAGAGAGAGAGAGAGAGAGAGAGACAGAGAGAGAGCTTTGTGGCTGCCTGGATGCTCCCAGACATAAAAAATTAAGTGTGTCCTGTTAGTGTTAGCCTGGCGGCGTGGTGGATGCCCAGAGACCACATTCTGCTCATTTAATCAGGCCACAAATACACACAGACTGAGGCGCGCGCACACACATATATACACATACATACACACACACACACACACACACACACACACACATGCAATCAGTGACTGTTAGCAGCAGGGGCAGGGGCAAACTAAGGGGGTAAGCGAGGTGAATGAAGGGGCAGTGGGGCAGACCGAGAGCAAAGCGGGAATTCACGGAAATAGAACTATGTAAGGAAAGGGGGGCATTTTCTGCTTTCAATTAGAAGAATGAATACAGCTGGGGATTTCACTCAATTATCCTAAGAACTGTTAGAGGAAGACGGCAGGCAGTATATTGAGTGACCTGAATTTCCCTGCACACACTGACCTACGATGGCACATTACATCGCCCATTAATACTTCTCAAAATCTGCACTCT